>NC_054054.1:54653202-54827202 GCF_017639655.2 Falco naumanni
ATGAGCTTGCATATTGTAAGGGAAAAAAGCACAGGTATGGATTTATACCCTGATGTTTCATCACGTGTGGGCTGATGCTGGCTGTAGGTATGAAATACGAATTTAGCATATACAGACCTTGCTGATCTAGTAGAAGGATTAAATAACACATCTCCTAGCCCTTTTACAGAAGGATGATTCAAGCAGTCCGTAGGTTCCTAGGCTGCTGCACAAGATCACAGCCTGATCACACGTGTATGATGGCATAAATAGATGAATAATAGCAACTGCATTTTCAGTCCCACCCACATTTAATCTTATTTTTTTTAATCACATAACACCTACACACAATGCTTGGCTAAGACTGACAGAGTACAAGAAAACCAATATACTGTTTTCTCTCTGTGTGTATCTCAGGAGGAAATAACAGCTGGGGTTTCTTTTTCCTTCACCCCCCCCTTTCCTTTAAGAAACTAAACCTGAGCAAACAGCGGGCAAGTGGTGAAAGCCATTAGTTGCCATGGGATTTCAAAAGGTAAGTCCTTGCGCAAGTGCACATGAGGTTGGACTAGAGCGGGAGAGAGCTGACCTACACCAAAATAATGCTGCCTGTCTTCCCAGCCAGGCTGCGGCTGGCTCCAGCACGCGCCATGACCTTGCCTTTTTTTGAGAACGGGAAGAGTATTGCCCTTCACTTGAATGGAGGATCAAGCCCTACCCAGAAAGTTTCATACTCTATATGTCATACGTGCATGCCAGCATTACGCAACGGGGTGAAAAATGAAAAGCTGTCAGGCACAGAACTGGTGCACTCAAGGACATACTGTTACTTGTTTTGCACCTTTGCCACCCTAACAGGGATTAACAATGTGCCATTGATAGCTGCCATGATAAAGACAACCAAAACGCCTCATTTTTTAACTTTCAGAACATGATCTAAACTTCTGAGGCAAATGGCTTGCTTGGCTCCAAGGTTTTTGTTTGTTTGTTTTTAAATTAAACTGAGAAAGCATTTACTTTTCCCAGCCTTCTCTCCCTGCTTTTCCCCTCCGTTGTCCCCCAGCTAACACAGCAGCAGATTGAATTCACTTCCCAATTCCTTTATTATTTATTTTTTCAACCAAGTTGGTAGGTATTGTAAGTCGCCAACCTTTGCTTTCTGGAAATTCTTTGGTGTATTACTGCATAGCAGAGTGGTGTGACAAGGATAAAGAGATTAGAAGTAATTTCATATAACTCCTTCTGTCAAAATCTGCAGAGGGCTTTTGCTGGTAACTCTGAGGGCTGCTGAAATTCTTCATTAAAAACTTTCAATATATGGGCAGGAAATCTCTAAGCGCTAAGACACAGAGTAGCCAAAACAGAAGGAGAGAAGGAATATTAAATCAAAGTCTGAACAGAGAGAGAATACAATGGGAAAAAAACCTGCTGAAGTACAACAATAATAATGCATGTTATCTCCAAGGGGGTTAACAACAATTCAGCTTTGAAAGCCAGAAAACCACATGCTGATTTTCACCAGTTTCAAGTAATTAGGCACAACCAGTGCAGACACCAGCTCTCTTTGTCACCATTAGACAGCCAAGGTGGCTGTGAGCTGCTGCGGGATGGGCGCTGCTGAAAGCTGCTGTGGTTCACACAAAATTCAGGCTGTGTCTTCCCTGTACGTTGTACCAGCACATTGTACATACAGCCTATACAGGTAAAATCTGGCCAGCAGGTGAGGAGCTTTCCCTGGTGAGGTGGTTGGGTATTACCCCTAGTTTTGTTGGTGTGGAAAAGCAGGGGTGAAGCACAGGGAGAAGGAATTAAGTATGATCTGGCCAACACAGCTGGGCCAGCCAACGCTTGCACTGCAGCCCTGACCAAAACTTTGGAGACGAAAAGAGGGCAGCTTGCCTTCTCTGTGATGGTCCCATTAAATGAACAGAAGAATAGACAGACAAGAAATGATAATGACAGTCCTGCACTTTTTGAGAAGTTACCATCATGTGTTAAAAAGCTATCATCACGCATTGCAGGACCTTCTCAAAGCCAGTGACCTTGCAGAAGAACAGAGAAAATGAGGATGAGCATGGGGGCAGGTGCATGAAAGGGAACATGTCGCTACCATGCCGGGTTAGGAGAAGAGTTTAAGTGCTGTGTCCCATATCAGAGGAGCGCAAACTCTTCTGCTTTTTTGGGGGTCCTTTGCTCTATGAATCATCCACCCACTAGTCTTCGTAAGCATGCTCACAACCTGGGCTTGCTCAGCGAAGGCTGCAGCGTGATCTGCCACATTTCAGCCCACTCAGGACAGGAGGTTTCATCCTTATCTTCAGCCATTTGCTGTGCATGAGGGAGGCTGCTCTGTCTGCTTCGTTTCTCACTCTGGATGTCAAGCTATTTGACCAGGGGCTGCCTTGCCTTCCGGCATCTCCGATAGTGCAATGGACATCTTTCATTTGTCCACTTCTGCTTTAGAACAATATGTTAAAAGAACCAAACCTTTGCTAGTTCATGCTGGCTGGGACATTTAATGCATTCAGGCTCTGATCTTGCACCTTTCAAGTCATACAGGCTGGTGGGATGGCTCCTGGGGAGGAGAAGCAGCCCTCTGCACAGCTGTGCGTCAGCCCCAGCCTGTCTGAAGGCAAAGTACAAAGCAGAGAAACAGCACTGTGTGGTGGGCACCTCCGAGTCCACAGTCCCACCACCTCAGCCTCCTACCAATCTTCTGTTCCTCACCTGAAATGGTGTTACCTTCAGGTAACCATTACTTGCAATTACCATCCACCAGGAAAAGGAGAGCCAACCCCGGTAGCAGCACAGCGTGGATGGCTACATTTGACTCTGGCTTTTACAAGTCACTTTTATTAAACAGATCTCTAGAAGAGGTGTAATTGGTGGTCAGAGTCATGCTGGACATGTTCCCTAAGTGAGGAAATGTCTAAGGCTCGGAAACCTAGAAAGGGTAATATCCCAGTCCTCAGCATTCTCCTCACTATTTGTCTTCCTTAATGTCTTCCTTCTTTATCCTCCAGTCTTATCATGCTAAGGACACCAGCCTCATTTATCTTCTACACAGGCTGTTTTTCCAGGTGCAACAGTGCCAGTGAAAGAGGCTACCCTGCAAGATACTGGTCACTTGCCCTGCTAAGCCAGGCTCACCAGGTCTCCAGCCTGCCAGCAGGGATATGTGTGGGACCACTGCACCCAGAAGCATCGGAAACTAGCCCCTAAGCCAGCGCAATTCCGAGCATGGGTGACTTCCACCCATGAGAAGCCAGTGTTTGCCCCTACAGCTTTTACCCCACAGACATGCAGGGATGTGGATAAAACACAGAAATGGGCCATGGTGCAGAAACAACGTTCTGGGACTCTCTTCCCAGCCCAAAACCTAATCAGCCACTGACGATGAGGGTGAGGGGGCTGGCATCTCCCCACCTCAGCCATTTGCCTTTGGGCACGCACCCCAACACAGGCTTTCTAGTGCAGAAGGAACTGTAGCATCGTAGTGCTTTCTCTGGGTACCCTCCAACCTGACAGGCAGTACCACTGCCCTCACCTTCACGTTTCACTAGGTGAAGGTGCCAGCCTGGGTCTGGATGGGTGACTGCAATGAGCTGCTCCCCCTGAGAAGTGCCAGAGATCCTATGAAGCCCTGATATTTGGAAGGTGGGTGCTATACATTGGATCCAGCACTGCTTTGGACCCTCACAGGAGATGATGGCCTCCTCCACTTGCCGTGCAGTGCAGAAGGTAGCCCTGCTCCAGCAAAGAAGCTGGGCTCAGGCACTGATGGTGGCTGCTGCCCCCACCACTCTCCCAGAGACATCGGAGGAGATGCATTGGCGCCTGATGCACTGTGAGAAAGGGGAACTCATAGCTAAGGCAGATAAACAGGCTTTTGGTTACTACTTTCTGTTCTAGCTCTGCACATGGATCCTGTGTATTGCTGGCCAAGTCATTTAAACCAAGCTTTGTACAGATGGTTACTGACTGACTGCATGTTCCTTATTTTCGAGTGGGAACATTTTCTGGTCTGCAATTTGCTTGCAGAAGCAAAGAGAACTTATTGCTGCAAGTGAACTCACTGGGAAATGCACTCTGAAAATGCAGGTCTTAATCAAAACTAAGTTTTCTGGAAAACAGAGTCATAAGGCAAGCAGTGCAACTGACTCACACTGCTAGCTGAAGTGGGGGTAAAAATAAAAAGTAATTCATTCTGCCCAAAGGCAAACAAACATTTCATTTCTGGATTCTCTACCCCATTTTTATTGTTAAATTTGATCAAATTTTTAAATGAAACATCATTCTAAAGCAAAAAAAAATGTGGCTGCATTATTTTGAAAATATGGAAATAACACTTCAACGTATTTGCATATGTTTATTTCTGACCACCTAAAATACCCTCCTAGCTTGACATAGATCTGTAGCTAGAGCTTGTTTACCTTAAATACATTTTTCCATGAAGACAGTCTTTAACTAATAAAGTTCATATGTGCCTTGCCCTAAACTGTATAGTCAAAACTGTATGGTAAACTTCTTAATTTATATTCTGTGTCTCTATTTTCTTAGTAAATAAATATCAAATGCTTGTTGTGCAGATTATCTTATTACTGTTTGTAAGTATATAAATGCTATAGAGATGGACACCATTAAAATACCAAAGAGTAATACATTCCTCTTCAGAGCAAAGCAATGCAAGACTATGAACCATTTACATCCTGAACAGCAGGAGAAAAAAACACAACCTTTTAAAATTGCTTACTGACCACCCTCCTTTTCACATATTTATATGGCAAGTATCCTACAAAAAAACTCAACAGGTCTGAGTACCTTCAAAAAACAGGATCATATGTACCAGAAGGCAAATTAGGATTGTGCAGGCTATAAACCTGGCACTCTCTGAATTGCACACTTCATATTTTTTTCTGAGTAGGATCTATCTCCACACTGTTTCCTAAGCTTGTACATTTGGTTTTTTTTGATGCAAACTGAAACTCAACCCCAAATTCCATCATGTGGCATCCTACTGACACATGTCACTTGGAGGAGTAGCACATGAGATTTACTGCATGGACTTCTGCTTCACAGAGTAAATGAGTAAATCACAGAGGCAGGGCAGCAGCCCAGCCCAGCATTTGCTGGCAGCAGCAGTAGAAGAGGGAAGGGGCAGAAATAGGGGGCTACTTCCAGTTTTTCATGGGAAAGCGGGTGCTGGGAAAAGCACCTAGATTCACACCTAGAAGTGCCTGGGCTCTGTCCAGGCTCCTTGGGTGACCTGTCCCATCTCACCCTCCTGTCCTTGTCTGATACCAGTGCCCCAGGCTCACATCACTACCTCCCTCTGGTTACCTCTCACTCCAAGTTCCCCTGCCTGCCTGGCTCTGTTTGCAGCCCCCCATGTCAGACCCTGCTCCCAAATGTGCTGTCTCCCTGCCCAGCCCCCAGTTCTCAGTCCCTTCCATTTGAGTTACCTCCCCAAATCCCTCTTTCCATCAGCCTTCTGACTCCTCATCAGCTTTTCCAAGAAAACAGTCATCTTCCCTCTACCTCCTTGTCACTCCTCTGTCTCTTCTTTTCCTTTGTTCCTAGATTCAACTTGCTCTTCACAGGTCCAAGCCCCAGTACCTGTTTCTTTGCTTCCTTTGCCTTTAGATGCCCTATACACTGCTCTTGAACTCGGGGGCAGAGAGCCTAGCAGCATCATACCAGATGTGCAACTAAAGTCTTGCTCAGACTGGAGCACAGCAGTGTGAACAGTGGCTTCTGGGACCTGGATGTTAAAAGCTGTTTCCACGAAACACATGGAAATTGTGATTTTCAAAGGCTTATATCCTGCTTAAACCTGAGTGCCCCTGCGCAGGAGCCACTTTCCTGCTAAAGGTCAAGCCACTGCCCTAGGAAGAGGTTGCAAAAATTTGAAAAAAACCTAATTGTTTAACTTTGATTTTCAGAAATGGTAGAATGTTTTAGGTTAAGCAACTCATGGGCCTCTCTCCAGGCAAATGCAGGACAAATCACATGCCTCAGGCAGTTTGCCATGCAATGTTTCAATCCAGGGACTTTGTGGTTAAAAAAAGAGGAGGGCTTGCTGACAGAGTGGCAAAGCCCCACCACCTTCCCCCAGACACATTGTCAAATATTAACCCAGCAGTTCAGAGGCTGCACTTAGAAGCAGTGTGTTACAGAATGGAAGAAGCTTCAGGTACCAAAAAATTATTAACTGAAGAGAAAGAATTAAGTGATGAAAGATAGTGAGGAAGCGGCTAACAGGAAGGGAAAAACAGATGCCTAAAGGCCAGAGAAACAGCAACACAGAGCCTGGAAGGACAGCAACCGGCTAAAATCACAAATGGTCAAGGACAAGCCAGTGAACAGTGTCACTGGAAAAGAGAGGAGTGACACAGATAAGCTGCAAAACAAGTAGGGGTATTCAGCTCCAGTAGCTCTGAAGTAGCATGGCTTGGGGATAATGAAATCCTCAGTCAAGGGAAAGGGTGGCCAGCATGTGAAGGGGAAATGGATTCTCAACAGTACAGTAAGATTGCCAAATATTAGCTGGTTTTGTTTTATATTTGGTTTGGTTTTCTCTCTGTGTATTTAAGTAACACATTTTATTAATGTTTTATTTTTGGACCCTAAGCATGGGCATAACAAATCCTAAGTCTGCTGATTAAAAAAGGATGCCTATAACCTCCAATATTACTCATTCTTTAAAGATTGAACTTGCAGGACTGCTAATCTGTTTGCTGGGGGCTTGCTTTGTCCAGCCATCCTAGATGAAGATCCTCAGTCTAGTCATCAATTACAGATGTTAATCGTATGTTTCTTCAGTATGTGGAAGAAGCACCTAGAAGCCTTTTTATTATTGCTCAACACAATTAGCTTCTATGAAAAAAAGAATTCCCTTTGTGGTTCCCACCCTGCCCTGGTAGCCATGTGAGGGACATCACAAAAGTTCTGCTACCTGCTTTCTGTGGTGAGAAAAGTAGCTGCTTGCTTTGGCACTCGTACGGAGCCAAAATGCGCTATGAAACCACCCATGCACAGCTCCACCAGAGAAGGTGCCAGGAAGGAATCCTCTTGGTGGTTCTCACCCTACCCTGGTAGCCACGTGAGTGACATCACCAAAGTTCTGTTTACTTCTTTCTGTGTTTAGAAATTTAGGTGCTAATTTTTTCACTTGTACAGACTCAAATGCTCCATGGAACCATCCAGCCCTAGCTCCACCAGAGAAGGTGCCACGAAGGCATTCTCTTGCAGATACTCACCCTGCCCTGGTAGCCATGTGAAGGACATCACAAAAGTTGGTCAATCAGTTTTCTGAACCAATACAAGGGTAAATATGTTTTCTCATGGTTCTCGGCTTTTCGCAACAATTCAGAGGCCAAAGTTTTACAAAATTATGAGCAAATGAAAATAGTCCCCTAGAAAATGCCGGACATCCTTATTGACAACAGCTGCCCTGTCTTCTTCCTTTTACATCTGCTTGTACAATGGGAATATTTGGATGTAAAGTCTCATGCACTTGGAGCAGGTACAGTCCCAGATCTCTGCAGGTTATATTGCATGCACAGTTTTTTCTGAAGTGGGCTACAACAGTTGTATCTGTTTATTGATACCAAAGCTACAGGCCCTTTAGCAGTGCATTTCAAACTCTTTTTCCAAAAGCAGTGATTTGAGGCAGAAACCTGGGACTCGTCACAACCAGCACCCTGGAGACTCTCCTGGCCTTACAGGGTTTCACCGCAAGCACCACTCACCCGCTCTGGCAGTGGGTGCCCACAGGGGCAAAAGTGCAGCACAAAACACAACCTGCTGGGCAGTTCCCCACCCTCCCTTGGTGATTACAAAGACCTACGTAGCACCAGCAGCACTTCCCAAAGGCCCCCGCACAGGGCTGTGGTGGTGCTGAGGACAGTGTAGAAAGGGGAGCTGAGACAGGGAGCCCAGAGGCTGCTAGAGGTTTGGGTTAGGTGTCCAGTTGATCAGCATCTTCCCTCATCCCTCCTCAGGGCTCTCACAGCACAACTTCCCGTGCACAGCTGCCCAACCCTGCCAAAACGAAGGTGTAAGCCAAATACACAGAAAAGACCCTGCGACTTGCTATAGCTCCCCAAAGATCAGCCACATCAGATCCTGCCGCAAGACCTTACAACCCAGTGAGATGTTCAGCTGCTCTGGCAGACAGTAACAACAAAACAGATATCCACAGCAACCAGAACAACCCACTTGACCATACTGTTGTTAATTCATCCGTGCCATTTTCTGTGGCAAGGCAGGGATGTGAACCCAGGCTTCCTAAGTTTTATACTGGTGCTCTACCTGCAAAACCAGTCATTCATACACTTTTTGCTTCTTGCCTGGCTTGTTCTACACCCTATTGCACATATACATGCAATAGTATGTGTGAACTCAGAAAAAAAACTTTATTTAATAGTGATTGACATTTGCAAGAGCTTTAAGAATGCAATGATTTTGGCATCTGTTATTTTCCAGGTAAGGATTAGCAAACCGATGAGTTAACAACCAACTGATGTTCTTTGTTTAAAACGGGCTGCATTTCAAAATGGAGGCAGCTTTCAGATTTTTTGCAGAAAGATTGTGCTTTGATTTGGAAATAGGGAAGCACAGCAAGGATTGCAACATGAGACAGATAAGATTAGAGAAAGAGGAAATGTGATAGAAATGGTTTGGATCTATAGGAGGAGCAATAAAATGCTGTTCATATCACATCATTCATGTTACAGCGCTTGTTTTAGAAGACACAGAGGCAGTGCCCCCTTGTCAGAGGTGAGGCAGAAGTTAAGCTCTTCCTGCATTTTGGCAGCGTGGCTGGAATCCAGGTTTGAACAATGTAGAAATGGAGTGAAAATGAAAGCCTGGCTCCTTCACTTTGCATGTCATTCAGAGCTCCTGATGTTAGAGGGGAAGGGGGTCATCCTTTCTGCTTTTCCATGGTACCAGCATCTCTGCATCCAGCTATATAGCACTCTGAACCAGACTGAGTGTGCCCTGGTGCTCCACAGACCCCTTGCTCAGCAACCCCTTGCTTTGCATCCTTGCAGACATGCATCCTGCTCCAGGATCCCCGGCCACGGACCTAAACTCACTGATGGACACAGGCAGAGCAAGTGGAGAGTACAGAGGCCCCAGAAACTGGTGCCTGTGACAGAAAGCAAAGGCGGACCGTGTAGGATGGGGAAGCAGTGAGTCAGCTTTAGGCGCTGCGTGCTGACTGCTGTATTGCACCGCATGGATGGAGTCTGGCTACTGAGGAGTTTCGATCCTGTGGTTTTGGCTGAGTTTTGCTTTGAACCCAGAACTCAGAAACAAACTTGCACAACAACAACTAGCAAGCTTATCTAATCCTCTTTGCACCAGCCTCAGCTCTGGAAAGGGTTTGTTCAACCCATTTGTGGGTATTTCTAAGGCAAGACTACACACGTGGGGACAGATAGCCTTGTATCTGCCCTGTGGTAGCATGATTACAGCTCCCAAAATGCAGCAGGATCCTTTCTGATTACTTTGGAGTACAAGAAAAAAGAACATACAGTTGCCTACACATTAAAAACTAAAAGATGTGTCCAAAGATACTATAAACTTACACCCCAGCTCACAACTCCCTTGTACAGCCTGTGTACCCACAGCATTCACGGACAACCATGGTCTTTAACTGATTTTCACTATTACCAGTATGAAGCTTTATTGCAAATCTAACCTGCTAGTCTTATGGATACATGGTATTTTTCATAAAACTAAGTTTATTACAACTGCCCATAGGTAAGTAGATCGCACTGCAGCAGTTTTGCTTTCATTTTCTTTGGAGACCCTGTATTTTTCACGCAACTTACTTATTTAGAAAAAACAGTTGTGCTTATTGGAAAATACAGAGAGGGAGAGATGTTTCATGCTAGAAGCAGGTGCATCCCTATCACCTCTTGTACATACACAGTATATTCTTTAACACCCTGTCTCCTATGGCCCTCCTCAAGAGTGAATTTCTAGTGTTTTGCAAGAGGAGAAGAAAAAAAATATTTATTTCTTATTTATTGGCAGGGAAATTATAGCACAGTAAGGGAAAATGATCCCATTGAGATCATCCCCCTAAACCAGAGACAAAGATGGTAACTAATCACTGACAGCTGACTGACAGTGCTTTGGGAATTAAAAATCCAGCACTGAGACTGATTTGTGTACCTGCTGTGCATATACAGAGAGGCCTACAACTGTTTATAAGAAGCAAAGTATTTCCCAGACAGCTGCAAAGTTAAATTTACCAAAGCCTTGATCTCTGCACCTATAGAGGTACAGAGCACTTTTACTAACTTCACTGAAGCCAGTGATCCGTGATACCAGTGTAGAAGAAAGGCTACTATTTGCACAGAGCGCAACAACATAAATACAAATAACGTACTTTTTCTTTTTCTGTTTTTTTGAGGTTTTTTCCAAAGCTCAGCAATCTACAGGTGGAAATGCCAGGATCTGGCTCAGATTTCAGCCTCCTCCACCAAGCTACAAGCTGAGGCTGGTCGAACAGGCTCAGCCCTCTGCTGTGTTGCTTTACCAGTGGGATGGACACCACAACGGTGCCAGCAGCCTGCTGGCAGCAGCCCCACAGCCCAGGGGCTTGCAGGATCACGGCTAACACACCTCTCAAATCCCTGTTCGCGGTGCCTCTCTCTTCCTACTAGCATAGCACCATAAAGCTGTCTCTGGGAGATGGCAGGAATCAAAACCCCACAGTTAAAGATCCAGATAATGCTGTAGATAAAGGGAGGAAAAAAAGCCCTGGAACTGCTCTGTGAGCAAAACACCCAAGGTCACCAGTGCCTCCAGTTTAGCCATACCTAACTGCACTTAGGCCTTCTGGCAGTTCATTCCACATCCCTCAGAGCTGTAGGCTTTACATAGTGCCCCATATATCAACCAGGCAGAGAGCTGATAAACTTGCCAGAAGCAGGTAGCCATGGAATAGCCAGGAATTTGCATAGGAATTTTGACAAGAATTTTCTTACTTAGACTCCTAAGGTCAGCAAACAGTTAAACAAAAATTGTTTGTCAGTCCATCTTGCTGCTTACCAGGAATGTAAGCTTGCAGACTAATACCTGCAGAAAGCCAGAATTTTCAGAAGAAATAAAAATTGGACATGGGAAGACATGGTCTCTGATCTTCTCAGCACCTCAGATAAGGACTTGAGAACACCCGTGGTAAAACACAGGTCAGAGAAAAGACTTTCCAATATTAGGAAGGGCTCCAGAGGCTGCAGGCTGGCACATGACAAGGCAGACAGGAGCAGAGCAGCCACAGATGTGCTCCGGAGTCGCTGCCAATCTCGGGCTGCGTTGGAGGCAGAGCACCCTCCCAGCATATCAGACACCCCTTGCCACCCCTATGGCACTTGGGGAGATTTATTCTGCACACGTACAGTCTGACCTGTGACTCACACAGGTAAGATGAGACTTGGGACTTCAGTATGTAGAAGAAACACGTAGAAGCCTTTCTATTACTGCTCAGCACAATTCGCTTCTATGAAAATCACGGGGTTTTTCTTCCTTGCAGGGCAGCTGTGGCCTGTTTGGACCGTGCCCAGGTCAAAGCTTGCTCCTGGACCCTGGTGTTGTGCAGCACCACTGGGTACATCTGCAGCTACCCTGGGCCTTGGTGCTCAGGGTGAGCAGACAACCTTGTCAGCAGCATTTCGTCACCCTGTTTACTTCATAAATACTGAGTAAGACACCACACATAGCAGCAGCAATAAGCATGTTCAGATCTCCTTGATCCAACCTGAGGCACCTCCACCTTCCCATCCCTTGAAGGTGTGCACTCAGCACTGTATCAGTCAGATACAGTGGGTCTTTTCTTGCTTGCTTCATGAGGCCGAAAAGGCAAGGACAGAGTCAGCCTTCAAGAGCCACACACTGTACTGCAATCCTGAAAGTCTGAATACACCCACCCATGAAACCTATCTCTGCTTGCAGCTTTACCTGCAACGATGCTCCTGTGAGCTTCAAGCATCTTACTAGTGCTATCTTTAATATGAACACTAATGACAATGAAATATCCCTGTGAGGTCTAGCACTCACATTAGGATGTGGGCACCAGTGCACGAACTCTCTGAAATTGAAGCACCCACAGCCAACAGAAATTTTACTGCCAGAAGCATGTACATGATGTGGACATGGCCTAAAGTCATGTCATTAATGTAAATATTTTATTAAGGTGAGCTGAATGTGCTCTTTTGTTTTAAAAACTTCTTGAGGACATGTCCCTGCATGCATCTTCATGTTTTGACTCTATATTCCCTCCTTGTCTTTGGTGCCTTTTTCCCCAGCTCTGGCTCTTCCTCTCTCCCCATCCTCGAAAGCTCCTGCAGTCGCACCCTGCAAGCCACCTGCCCAGCCCTAATGACCTCAATTTCCCACTCCAGCACACACTCCAGCTTTAAAGACCTCAGTCAGCCACAGTGTCTTCATAGTTCCATTCCTCCAGGTCCTAAAACCTTGTTGCTTCAGCAGGAAAGCTTTCAAACCCTAATGAAGCATCTTTGTCTCAGATTTTCCCTAACTGGAATCAGACTACTCAGTGAGTTGATCTTTTCCCCCCTTTCTTCCTCCTCCTCTTTACAAGGATCCCTCATTTATCATTTCCTCCCTTCCCTTCCCAGCCCTGCAGACACCTCCCCTCCACCCAAGTCTACTACCTTCCTCCTTCAGTTTTGATTCTCCATTTTTCTCTTCTCACTGCTGCTGATTTACGCTGGTGACTCATATCGCCCTCTCATTGTGCTGTGTCCATCCCACCTATTCCCTTCCTCTGCTGCCCTGATCCTTCCCTTTACTCCTAAAAAAGACCATCTCTTTTGCATGCACTGCTCATACTCCAGGCTCCCTACTGCTGATTTTTCCCCGCACTAACCTTCAAGTGGTCCCATTCAGCACCATCCATTAGCCTTCCCCATTATGTCTCACCATTCAGCCTTTCTGTGATTTCCACTCCATCAACCCTGATGACCTCTTTTCACCATCATCTTTCTACCAAGTTCAATTGCACATTCCCCCTATACTTCAATTCCTTTTAATTTGCTTTCCCATAATATCCAGCCCAGCTGATGTCCCTCATCCATGTTTTATGTACCTTCTGAAAGACTGTCTACTGAAAGCCTAGCATTGCTTCCAGCCTAGCATGGAGAAAACAGAGTCCCTGATACCCCCACTCTCAGGGGATACCCAAAATCTCTTTTCTCTCTGCAGTGATAATTGCCACTCTGTTTGCAGGCAGGGCACAGTTTTTATTTGGGCAGCCTTTCACTCAAGCTATAGCTAAGATCTGATGATGCTTTCTTATTACATGTGAAAGGCATTGCCGATTCTATCTACCCTCATAGCTAAAACACTTCTCCAGAGTCTCACCCTTCCATTAGCTCAGTAACAGCAACATTGTTTTCTCTGCTGTCGTAACTGCAGCCTTGATTCATTGTTTCATCTTCCAAATACTATTGCAAGGGTCATTTTCTTAGCCCGATATTTTGAGTGTGCCACTCATTTTTATGCTGCTGTTGACCAGCTCCCCATTCTCTAACAAATAAAATAAAAGTGTCCTTATACAGTGCTTGCACAGGCAGGCAGAGCCAAATGGGAAATGGGTACTTTTTGCAGCTTTTGAACACCTGCTTTATGCTTTCCATCAAGTACCTTTCTGTTTTCCCTTACAATTCCTCCCCGGGTCTACCTCCGTGGTCACAACTGCAGAGGAGCTTTGCTCATCTCTCCTAAATTCCTTCTAAAATCTCTCCCTTGCTGCTGAAATAGTGCAACAATGGCCAGGCTGCCAGCGTGCTTGCTCTGTACCCAGCTGACCCCCCCATCATTTCCTTGTGCTCCACCCCACGTTTAACTCACCTCTTGCCTTTCGCTGGGTATTTCATGCATAAACCCCACAGAGCCGTGACAGTCCTTCCACTCCGCCTGTGGAGCAGAGTACACACACAGCAGCAACACCCAGGTCAGGAATCCCGGGTCTATGACAGTGCAATAATTAACAACCTTTTTAATGTTACTGAGAACTCAACTTGCTGAGGCTGAACCTACACCCTGACTTGTGGTGGAGCTTATTAAGTTTCTCTGATACAAGACTGAAATGCAGAGGCAGTATTTCAGTTGATTTCAAAGGCAGAACTCACGCACACCCACTGGGTACTCAAAAGGCCAAAATACGAATGCAGCCCTGAACTACATCACTTGGGGTGGTGCTTCTCCAGAGTAAATCTCCCAACAGCCTTCATGCTGGCGAATAGGACGGAGAGCACTACAGTTGTCAGTGGCTGGTTAAGCCATGCCCACTTTGGAAACAGCTGAAAGTCACTGTTGTCTTAGGATTCTTGGTTGAGGATTTTTGTGCATTCGTAGTTTCCTTCCATCTCATGCCAAATAAGCCCGTCTGTGCTGATTTAGTCTCAGCTTTACAACCTAGCTAGGTAAAAGATAACATCCAGACTATAAGTACATTTTGTGAAACACACTCTTACAAAATATCAAAAAACTCTCTCTTCTTTTTAAATGAAATCTTGGTTGTGATCATAGCAAATGAAAGAATGGAAAGGGCAAAATTTCCCTCAAATATAAGGTAGTCAGCTCTGCAGTTACTAAGAAGTTGTTTTGCTCTGTTGAGTTCACTGTGTCACCAAAATCCTACCAGCCATAGCTATACAAAGCTTGCATTGTCTCAGCAAGGCTACTGAGATGTTCCTGATCTTGGCAAGAGCTAGGTGTACGCAGAAGCATTTTATTGGGGAAAAAAAATTACAACAGCAGAAAGAAATATTATTTTAGGCCTCTTACTGGAAAGATAAAGGTCGGAGTCCTTCCTTCTGCTAAAACAGCACACAAAAATATCCTGTTCACAGGATCCATTTTACAACCTTGAAGATGGCACCTAAAATTCCCCATATGAAACAAATTTCAAAGTAACTCGACTACAATATAAGGAAGGATTTGTGGGTTTAGGTCATTGGTAATTTGGATCTCAACTTCCTGACGAAAGAAGCAGCTACATACACCCATACACAGGCATGGAGACAGTGCCTTCACGGTTAGCCCAGCAGATCTGCTTCCTTGCTACAAAGCAAGCCTGATCTTTACGTTCATCCACTGATTTCTTTTTTTCAACAGGAACAGGATCTGGCAACATTTCTTCACAAAGAGCACATATTATCCCCTATTAAATTTCTCAATAAATCAGAGCAGTATTGATTTGGGAAACCATGCATGGATGATCACAGCCAGCAGTTTGAATGAAAGACAAGATTATTGTTTCACCTGTAAGTGTCATACAACATTTGCTGGAGGTTGTCACTCTAATGGTGCTGTGGGCTCCTACGGCAAATCAACAGGTGCTTGCATACCCACCCCAGATTAACCCCTGGATTTTCTTCTCTAACTGTAGGATATTAATAAATTTTGAATATGCCATTGCCAACCCAATTAATGGGACTTCAGTATACACTTAAAACCATAAAAATCTATTTCACTGGTTGTCAGAGCCAATCATAAGTCTATGATGGCAGAAGTAAGAATTGCCATCTATGTTGCTCAGATTAAATATTTTTAATCAGCTACCAAAAAAGCATAATTTCCAGCTTTTTACACAAGCAGTCTTAATTTTCACAGGGGAAACCAGCTGACGGTGGAAAAAACGTATCCTAACAAGCAAAAGCAAACACTTCTGCCTTCTGCCAGATGCTCTCACAGCTTTTGCAGAAGAGGCTGTAGCATTTCACATAGTAGCAAAGGAGTGAGGTGGCTCTGGTGTGGGGAGAAAGCCAAGACCCTGAAACATGGGCAGCCCCAGCAGCAGACCCTGCTGCTGGGGAGAGCCCTGCTGAAGGCAGCCAGGCGCAGGCTGTGCAAGGTCAAAGTTTCAGACCAAACTGCCATTGAACTAAGTATTCCTTGAAGGCTCTGCCACCTCCACTGCTTATATTAAATACTTTTATTCCAAAGTTTTCAACGGGTTTTTTTTGTTTTTGTTTTTTTTGTTTTTTTTTTTTTTTAATCTGGTGTATTGAAGGCAGCACATTCCTTTACTTTCTGAAACTTCAAACAAAAATTTTGCTTCACAGGCCGCTACAGGAACACACAGAAATGATTAGCAACTGTATTTACACACCAGACAACCTTTAAATGTTTCCCTAACAACACCCAGAGCCCAGAGCCTGAGTCCCAGAGCAGGTCAGCACCCGAAAGCAGGGGGGGAGCTGGGGTCTGCCTGGGCAGGGAGGTGAGGTGGGAGCACCTGCCCCCAGCTCCCGGCGGGATGCACGCCATTAAAACAAGCCAGGAGAAGAACCTTTCCCAGGGTGGGAATATGCAGGGGAGGCGTGGGGAGAGAGCAAACGTGCGAGAAAAGGGTCTGCCTCCCCGTTTATCTCCCAGATAGCAGTTCGTTAGCCTTCAGCACTCGTGCTACGAGTCTGCCGGACACCAGTCAGCGGCGCATCCCCGGCATTATCTCTGCTTCCCCTCCGGAGCGAACGCCGCCTTCCCGTTTTCCAGCTGGATACCAGGCTCCGCTTGACGCCGCGGGCGCGCTCCCGCCCCCCGCCCGGCACCTGCGGCGCGGCCCCGCTGGCAGCCGGCCCGGCCCCGCTTGCGACACCGCCCCGCTCCCTGCCGCACCGTGTGAACCCGGCTCGGCGGGCAAAGAGTAATTGCAGGCTTGTCCAAATTATCATTTGCAAATTTTAGGAGGCGCGGAAAGGCACCCGTGCTCAGTTTGTGCTAGCCTCGGGCGGCTCATTTCAGCCCGGTGTTATGCTCCTGCCCTTCGCCAGCTCGGCCCGGTTGAGCTGATAAAATTTAGGAGGGATTTTGAGATCTGTTAGGTCCCAGCCCATCTTTAACTAGTATAATACTTTGGCTTTAGCTCAAAGTCTTATTTTAAATTCCTAAGAAGAAATGAACTGTGCAGCTTTCCCTCTTAAAAAAAAAAAAAGGTCAGCTATGTGTTTTAAAATTAATACGCAGTCCCTGGTATTTCTCATCCAATCACACATACCTGAGTGAAGGAGATGCTTGACCTCCCGATCGATACGTCTTTTAAAGGCCGTCAGAAACTTTTCCCAGATAAGATCCCAGCCTTATGCTAATGTCTATAACAGACTGGCAGACAGCAGCCATTGTCAGAGCCCTCTTGTCACCTCCCTGTCACCGGTGCCACCCCTCCGCGTTCTGCGCGAACTACACTATTTAAAACGTTGAAAAAGAAGAAACAGCCACACAAACGAAATACTCTTCCAGTGTACTCCAAAGACATTAGGCACGTCACGCTGTAGTTCTTCTTTGACATGGAGAAACACACGTCTTTTAACTTAAAACTCTACGCTCTACAGATTGCTTCTCGCTCTGTCCTTATTTAATACCCGCTTCTACCTCTCATCTGTCACCTTTCCTCAGAACCACCAGAAATCTGTCACTTGGAAAGAGTCACCAAAACTTCTCTGAGAATCTCTGCAGTCCTCTCCATTCGCCTTTTCCCCCCAGCAATATTTTTAAATGTATTTGCTGAGTGAACATCTGTCCCTTTACATGGCCACCCCGAGCCCAGCAGTGTAAACCCTCAGGCGCGAACAGAGGAAGAGCAGAGCAGACCGAAGAGCAGCGGGACCTACCTGGAGCCCACCTCAGCGCCCAGCACCATTCACAGCACCAGCAGCGTTTCGGGGCAGGAACCTAATGCATTTTCCTTTCTACCACGCTGCTCAATGAGAGTTGAGCAACTCCTCACACCGCTGCTTGGAGCAACAGCTCTCCCAACCTTAACCCCCTCTCTTGGCTCTTTCCTTTTTTTTTTTTTTTTTTTTTTTTTTAACAGAGTTTTTGAGCACTAAAACTTGCAATTAGTACCAGCTAAGCCAAAGCCCCTGCTCGCCCCTGCCCTAAGCCGCACATTCCAGGGCGCTGAGCAGGGCGCTGAGCTCCTCGCCGGCACCGCTCAGCTCTTCCACTCCCAGCCCCGACTTCTGCCTACAGACCCGATAAGGCTGCAGGCGCTCAGGAGCACGCACTGAAACTCGGACAGGGGAAAAATCGGTCTCTCATCCCCAGCCTGGGTGGTTTTTTTTAAACACACACCCCCTCCTCCTCCTCCTCCCTTTCTCTCCGCACGCACAGTAGCAAGGTTGTCTCTTGACTACTCCCTGCCTTAAACTCACCAAACCAGATTTTTACTCCCAATACCTTCCCGTAAATCTGAACTGAAATTTTACCCTGCTCGCTAAGCTTGCCTGGCTGAGGGCCAGTACAGCATTCCTGTTGTTTTAAGAGGGCAGATTAAGAGAGAGAGAGAGAGAAAGAGGAAGAAAAGAGAGAGGGAAACCTGGAGAGATACAAGGGCTGCAAGGAAGTAAACTTTTAGGGCAGCTTTACTTAAAACGCTGTGGGAAGGAGTGATTCCCTTTTATCTTTAAAGAGCTAAACCGGTGATTCTTTTTGGCTGTGTCAGTCATGAGAAAACACCCTCCTTGGCCACGGCATCCTTCAGGTGGATGGAGATTTGAAAAGAAAATCAGCCTCTGGTACTCACCTGACGGACAGCATCGGCGGCGTCAGCGCAGCGGGGAGAGGAGCCCGCACTTCTGCCTGACCCGCTCACCCCGCCGCAGCGGTACCGCGGGTTAAAGAAGTGCCACATTTTACCCTTTTCTGACCTAAAGTTACATGTGGTTTCTAGAAAAGGAACAAAAGAGAAACCAGTTTATATTAAAAATAAAAAAACACAACCAAAACCAAAAAGCAAAACCAAACACAACCACACAACAACAAAACAGCCAAGCCTTCTTTTAACCTCCGGGTGATCCCTCTGACCGTTGTCTGGAAGGCTTAAAGAAACAATGAAGCAACATTGTAAACTTTCTCACTCCCTTTTACATTACCTGTCTGTGCCTGGCTATGGGCTTTGATGTATTGAAACAAAGCACAAGACCTGTTTATAGTAAATGAAACCAACCAACGGAGAGATCTAATTCAGACTTGTGACTAAACAAACTGGAACAGGAAGCACACACCAGCAGATATTTTTTTTAAAGTAGTAATTCCTGCTTGCATTGTCATGCAACAGAGAGGAAAAAAAAAACAAAAAAACAAAAACACACCAACCAGAAACAACAAAAAAAGGGGGGAAAAAAAAGCTTTCAGCTTCTCCCTTCAGTCACTTTTGTTCAAATGCAGGTGTTTTTTTGTTGGTTTGGTTTTTTTTTTGTTTGTTTTTTTTTTTTCTGTAAAGCTTAATGCAGGCAATGTTTCACTGCATATATGCAAATACTCAACAGAACACTTACCACCAGTAGTGATCTAAAGATCTTACTCATCATTTTGTTTCCCTGTGCAGGACGTTTCTGCAACTGCTTAGTTCACCCCTTCAATTAACATCTGTAATTGATGACTACACTGAGGATCTTCATCTAGGATGGCTGGACAAACCACCAACAAACAGTAGATTAGCAGTCCTGCAAGTTCAATCTTTAAAGAATGAGTAATATTGGAGGTTAAAGCTAGTGACAGCAATTCATTCTTCATAATTCTTCCTAATTTGTAAAATATTTTTTTAAAAAAAATCTTTATTAATTCTTAGGAATTCTTAATTAAGAATTTTTCTTAATTCTTATTTTTTAAAAGAAATGTTCAGAGTTGAGTACACACTATGCTGCTTTGTTACTGTTAAATTAGCTATGCTTTTTGAAAGCAGTTTGTCTTTCTAAACATGTATTTGTCTAATTGTACTCATTTTCCAGTAGAGAGAAATCCCGCAGGTTTTACCTAAGCAAATCTACCTTGACTCCCTAAAAGAGTTTTGCTTCAGGCAGAATCCAACGAATCAAACTGCTATTGGGATAACACGTAAAGCCACACAGACAAATGTTGCAAAGTTCAAGTTAGCAGTGTTTTTTCTTCAAACTATCGTAATTCAAAAGTTGATAAAAGGATATGAGTCCAGTTTTAGCAAATGCATCAAACATAAAAAATCTTTCAGAACTTAGCAGTATCAACGAGCAAATAATCATGGGGAAAATTGTCAACCAATACTTGAATTAAAATGAGAATTCAGCACTAGCTGTGAACATTTTATGCAGTTAAATTCTTTAAGGAAAAATAGTCCAGGAAAGCAAATAATGAGGGTCTTAGTGGTACAAAAACCTCTGAAGTATTCTAGCATCATCTTCCTTAAAATCATGGCCCATTTGTTCAAAGTGAGGTTTTTCCATAGTGTCTTCATCCAGTAAGTTTGCCAATAAAGTCTCCAGGAAATCCATCTCACATAGAGAGAGCTTGTGCTCCATTTGCTCTGTTTAGAGGAGCAAAGTCGGCATTACTGGCAGAAGTACTTCCTTGCCAGCATGTACCAATTACTTCTTCTAAATGTGAGTCCCTGTAATACAACGAATCGTATAGAAAATGGAAAGGCATATGAATGTACTGGCCTGCATGCCCAGGACACAGCTATATTACCAAAAGCTGTGGTTGCACCAGTGTGGTAAAGCCAATTATTTTAAGATACGCTGCTGAAAGTGTAGCTCTGCCTGTTTTACTGACTCTTCACGTGTACGTGTGGGTCTTCCCTCTGACCCTGAAAAACAAAAAATTCCTCATACTGTAACAGCTGCATCAGTTATCCTACCACAAGACATCCTTGTCAGTGCAGGTCAGACAGGATTCTACATCCTCTCTGAAAGCCAGTTCATGTCTTTCTGGTGGAGGATTCAAATAGGTTTGCTTGGAAGATACCAGAGATAGGAAAGAGTTTGACATTTTTCTTTGGACGGTTCAGCTGCAGGCAAAGAGCATTACAGCACATGGGGAGTCTAGCTAGTGCTAATGCCAGGCAATAGCTCATCCAGCAACTAAATATCCGTTACTGCTCACTGTCTGTGTGTGACAAGACACTTTACATGGGGCCAGGTGAGACTGCAAGGACATCTGTCTGCACATCCCTACAAGTATAGGGATGAACGTGACACATCTGCTCACAGCTTTTCAATGGGTTTCCAAACTTTAGCGAGGACAGTGATTTCTACCCTGCACAGCTGCCAGTAAAATGTTAGTGCAAAACCTTCACTATTTATTGCTTGTGGCACTAAACAGAGCATTTCATTCTGTACCCTGATTCACAGGTTCCAGTTCAAATAACAGGTAAATGTTGTCAGGTTGTTCCTGAAGTGCAGTTTCCTGTCTCAGCATACAGCAGCCATTCAGAAGACAGTAATCATTCAGGAAAGTCTCTTCTTAACCACCAAATGCTGCATCTATTGCAAGCTGAGATGGGATGAAAGCATCCTCAAACATTTAGGATCAGTCATAGGGATTGTTGCCATTGGGGGTTCAGGTAATCTAAAATTAAACATTGGATCTAATTGATGGCAGTCTGAGCCACTTTTGACATCAGAATAATTTTTCTCCCTCTGTAAGTCCCAATTATTCAGCTGACAAAGTGTTTCAGGGGGGTGTGAGATAGGAAGGAAAGGGTGACCCAGCCATAATTGCTGCAGCACCCTCCAGTCTATGGGTTAAAATGAAAGCACAGACACAACCCCGTAGCACAGAGCAGAGATTTCCTGTTCCTCTGCCAAGCCATGGTAGGGTTTCTGACCAAAAGAAAAGGATTTAATGAGTCCATAGCAAAGCAAATTAAGCTAAGTGCAGCATGATTAGGCTGTGAACACTAAGCTTTAAAGGCAACAGTATTTGATTAAGGAAGGCATCCTCCAAAATCGATCTTAAAATTGCAATAAAAAGTCTCTGGCTATGAAGATTCAGTGTTGGAAGGCTTGAATTTTCTTTTGGCGGGGAGATGTCTCCCAGTTTGTAATGCTTCCTTCTGAATATGGCTTATTGTAGTGTCAATTGCGTAACACCTATTGTACAGTTTATCACTACAGCCAAGAGCTGACTTTACTGCAGCAAGAAACTGCATGTTGAAAGTTTGGCAACTGCATTTCATTCAGGAGATTATGAAAATCTTTTCTTTTTTTTTTTCCTCTCCTAATTGGGAAACTTTGAAAAACACAAGTGATAAAGTGTGTTACTCAGGAATGAAAAGTTTCTAAATACCAGAAAACTAATTGGAGAAGTAGAATATTTGTTACTTCTGTAAAAATAAAAAGTTTTAAAGCCTCTATTTCACCTCTGAATTTCTGTTTAAACTTCCTAATGCAGCATGTTTCCCAGTACAGGTTAAATATTTAGATATAATTCAGTAAGCAAAGGCAGTCTGTAATTAAGTCAGTCATCTTAGTGTTTGACTTTTTCCCAGTTAAAAGTTGAATCTTGGAGAATGAACATTTCTGATAGTGGTCTGTGAAATGCTGTATCTTCCTACATGAAAGATCTCAGCATGCTTAGTCTGTGACACAGCACCTTTTTCTCCAGAGAGGTCTTCTGGGGAGCAGATCTGGGACCCCATTTCTTGGGAAAAGGTGATGAGATGGACAGGGGCAGCTAATGAGGAGCATAGCTGAAGGAGAGAGATCAACAAAACCCCTGCAGATCTTCAGTCACCCCGAGGCCACTCTGTCTTCTGTCCCATCCACTCTCCTGGGAGCTGGTTGAGACCAGCGTACACATCAGGGCAGAAAAATCATCCCTTTGCCAACACAGTTGGAAATATGAGAGCTGGTTCTGACTATAGGTTTAAATGCCTCTTATCAACAAAGCTCCCCATATTGTACACACTCAGCTTCTCCTAAAAGTGTATTTACAGATATTTTGCTGCTGGTACCATTCCAG
The DNA here is from genome assembly GCF_017639655.2 of Falco naumanni. Taxonomy (NCBI): domain Eukaryota; kingdom Metazoa; phylum Chordata; class Aves; order Falconiformes; family Falconidae; genus Falco; species Falco naumanni. The sequence goes on from NC_054054.1 coordinate 54,675,949, forward strand.
AATTATTAAACTGATTCCTATCACGTGGGATGCATACAGAGATTCTATGGCTTGGATACAATGCCCTTCACTAACAAAACTGGTTTTGAGATCAGTTTCCACCAAGACCAAAAGAGGGTAAAATAAGAGAATTAATTTCCTTTCCAAGATCAGTTCCAGACAGATAACTTAATAATAGGCATCACAGACTTGTACAGAAGAACTTGCTCAGAAATATTTTATGAGTAGAGGAAAAATATTGTCTCTTTTTCTCATGTGGTCGTGAAAACACTTCATCACATTGAATGAAGAAGTTTAATGGAATAGCTCAAACTATTCTTGATCATCTCAATTGTAAGGATTATAATTTGAATTAAGAAGTTATAGCAGCTGACATGATTTCCCCCATCCTCTTGTCCTTTCGTATTTTCTCACCTGTGCTGTTTTCTCTCTGACACTTCCATGCAGGCTGATTGCAACCTCTGTCTCCATGGCTTCCCTCCCTCCCCATCGTCTCCTCCCAGTCTGTACTTCTTGCTTTTCTACTTGGTGGTTTGTAATCCCTGTCCTACCCCTCTCAAGAGCCTCATCTTCTATCTACACGCTTTTCAGATTCAGGCTTTCATTTAAACCCTTCATATTTTAGCACTTCTCATTCTTGTCTCCATCTCAGCACTTTGCCTCTGCCTTGCCATGACTCCAGCAGTACCAGCCCAGGCCACACTAATATTTGCTTTACTGCAAGTAACCTCATGTATTCTTCCATGCTGCCTTCACACCAAATACAACCCCCAAACGAAAAGAAGCACATAAAGCCACTGGTGTACTTTCCTTCAGTCTCTCATTAAGATTGTCTGTTGTGACAGCAGTGAGAGATTCCCAGTGTTACCTTTTGGGATGGAGGCAACATGCCAGGAGGTGGGCCCTCACCTGGTCCTGGCAGAAGCTATGCAGCTTGCCTGGCTGCACTGCCCTCTTTTTGCCCTTTATCTCAGCTGCAATAACTCTCCTCCATCTCTAAGTCACGGCTGTCGGTCGCTGTGCACCCTGTGCAGCCATTTATGTCTGTGGGGGACAGGTATGAAGTAGTCTTTTGATTTTGAGGTTTGCATTTGCTGTGTGTGGGACCCCCCAGCCACAGACTTGCAGCCACAGCAGCTCCACGGACTACTTACTCCCTTCTGCCCAGGCTGCCAGGGGCTCTGCCCCCCAGCAAGCCCCAGTGTCTGGATGTCACAGCAAAGCCTGTCTTTGATAGCAGCAGCTTTATTTTATCTTTGGTGTAAGCCCTTTACTCAGGGGAGCAGACATGCTTGGTATGCTGTGTGCTTCTGCTGCATTTGGACAGCAAACACTCTTTGGGAGCTCCTGGAGCCAGAGAAGTCCACTGGTGTGCTTTAATTCAGGGGCGTCTGCACGATGCACCTTGGTTGCATGGAAACACGCCCTTAGATAACCCTTGTTGCATCTGCAACCAAACCTGCAACTCGCAGGGTGCTGCAACAAGCTGCTGCTCTTCTTTCCTCTTCATCTTGTTAAAGCTCTGGAGGGAAGAGAGCTCTGCACTTTCACATAGCCATGGACAGCACATCCTTCAGCAAAGAAATAATAATAGTGTATGTCATTTCTGTTATTATTATGCTGAGCTCTCTCACATAGGTGGTTTTCCAGTCCTTGTAATAAAATGAGGACCTGAAAATACTAGATTAAAACCCTCTGAATCTTCTATCACTCTTCTCTCAATTTCTCAGCTCAGAGGAGTGGATCGTTTGCACAGGGGATCTCGGAGACATCTTTTGCCTTGTGGATGGTTGAGAATTCACAGGTGAAAAGTTGGGTGCGCTCTTCCTAGCAAACAAACAAAACATTTCTCTAGCTCAAAACTGGAAGCTGTCACTGGTGGAATCAGAAGCTGGGTAAAATCACAAGGCTATGTGGTCAGATTTAATCCTGGCTAGGGGGCACACTGAGTGCTGGTCTGATATTTACTCTGAAGTCACTTCTCTTGGAAGGGAAGTGAAACAGGCAAAGTGCAGCAGAAACAGTTCAGCAGGAAATTACCGTTATGTACTGAAGCAAGCTCTAAGAACAGAACAAACAGCAAGCCTAGTAGAATTCAGCCATTTATTAATCCTTGTGAAAGGGGAAAAGAAAAGAAGTTGCCTAAATTCACAATTTCTGTCTCCCAGCATACAGAAGAAGCAAGGGCTGAGAGGCTCCAGAGACAACATCAGTTATCACCCTAGGGCACGTAGACACTTGTGTGCTGGGCTGGGTGTGAGCTTGTGAAAGAGGTCAGGGGAACAACTAGGAAGGTTTGTGCCTGTGGGAGGGAGGGGGTGTTCACACACATCCCGTAATAGTCATGGGTGGTTAGCAGAAAAGAAAATGTACTGAAATGACTCAGTCACTTGAAAATAATGGTGACAGCTGAACTCCCTCTGCTCCCTGATGGACACAAGTATTCCAGCAGGACATGGGACACAGACTGTGGGACTATAATGCAGAAAAAGGAACCCATCAACAGGAAGGTCACCCAGATATACAAGATCTCTGTCCCACATAAGCCTTATGTTAATAAACACTGATGTTCTTTTTGACTTAAATAGCTAGGTAAAATTAGAAGACTTTATTTTTTTTTAATTAACAATTTGCAACAAAATCAGGAACATGTATTGCAATTCAGATTACTTGCAAAAATATTAAAGTGTGTGATTTCTTGGACACAGGATAAATCAAATAATCGTTAAACAGTTTATTTGCAGCAGCAGATGACACTAAACCAGAAGGCCTCTCTGTGGCTTCTGGTAGGACTGTCCACCTGCACTGCTGTACTGTCCAGCTTCTCTCTTCTGTGCATTAGCTTGCAGCTTCTGAGCCCTCAGTTGTCTCCAGTCTACTCACCCACCCAAAAGTAATGTTCTTGACTTTATAACCCTAGAAGGACATATGCCCAAAGATGTGATTTCAGCAGGAAATTATAGTTATCTTTGCATTTGCTTTGGCTTTCAGCAAACCTCTGTGTCACTAAGCAAATCTGGAACCTGTTCCCGTTTCTAATACCCACTCTGGTACAGGAGCTTGAAAGCCTCTGACAACTACCTTCAATAGCAGGTGGTAGGTGTCCCAAACCAACTTCCATGAGATCTAACTAATTTTTGAAGTAATACCTTAAAATATTCCCATGGGGCCATGATATGGCAAAAAGAAAAGTAAGGCTGGGCCCTTGACAACCTTTGATCAAACATTAGTCATGCTTCCTCATCCCAGGCTTTGGGCAGCTGCTGCCTGCCCCCAGTGATGAGGAAATCCCAAACTCAGAGGCTGGGAAAGCACCAGTGTCCAGCTGCGTGTCCCTCACCTTCCAAAAAGGTACAGAAATCAGTAACTGGCGATGCACAAGGGAAAAAGAGGGTATAGACTACTAAGAGATCCAAGCATCAGCAATAAGGATAGAAGAAGTAATTAAACATTAAAAAATATTCACACAGCTTGCTGGTAAATAGGGACAAAGGCTATGTGACAGGGAAATCTTCGAAGTCACAATATTTTCGCTATCCTCGTTTGTAAAAAAACCCAACCAAACAACCAAGAACCACAAAAAGGATACAGATCACACTGAAGAACAAAATGCACTGCAAGCCATTATGAGAGTTGGATTTGCACAGAATAAGTGTGCAGTCTCAAATCAGGTACAGAAAAGTTAAAAACACTCTGCTTGCCTGTCAGGCGAGCATGAAACCTAGAGAGAGTGACTAGCCCAGGTAGGAGTACTCTGAGGAGCATTGAAATCCAGTTTTGATAATTTCTATGATAGTTTTTTTATGACTGAGCAGGTGTGACAGTGCTGGTGATAATTATATCACAGCAGCACAGTGTGTCTTGTTCCAGTACTTGAAGAGGACCCCGACCCCTACCACATCCTGTATATTCATGGCAGCAAGATGAGCAGTACAACACAGATTTGTGATGGTATAGAAAAAAATGTATTTAATCAGTTCAGTTCACTGAATATTTGTATGTTCCTGTTTCTTCCTCTTTTTTAATATTTCACAGCATCTTTTCAGCTTAATCTAGGGTTCAAACAAGACAGTTCTAAAGAAGAATGAAATCCTCCCTAGCTGAAAATCTATTAAAAATGTGTAGTATAAAAGTGAAATTCACCCAGCCTACATCAAAACCGCAGACTGTATATACATGAATAACAGACACGGTGCATTCATGTGTTATTTTAGACTTAGTTACAATATTTTAAGCAATTCATTGTTCTTTAAGAAATTGACCTAGAAGCAATGTTTAGCATTGCATATATCAGTTTGTACAGCATAAGAACAAGATCAAAATAAAAATATGACTTTTGATTACACATACATTATACATACATGGTAAGTGGAAGCATTTGTGACATAGTCATGAACAGGGTCATGGATACAGTTGGTGTGACTTTTGAATAGGTATAAATAATAAATAAAAATGGTAGTTATTGTTGTATAATGTTTCCAGTCCAGGTGTACTCTATCTGAGGAAGACCTGTTGACTAAGTCTATTCAGGTGATAAGTTCTGTGGGGAAAAACATGGGATGTGATCCACACTTGTCAGCACTTAACATAACAAGGTCCTGATCCATGACCAAGTCCCTCCAGCCCTACAGTAAGACAAGCTATACTGGTGATCACAATAACCATTATTAAATACAGGTTTTCCCATCAGGAACCTTGATGAAATATTCGCAGGGTGGTTAATGGGAATCACTAGAAGAAAAACTAATGGCTTAGTCTGGTCTTAGTAAAAGAAGACAAAAAAAGCACACAAATAAATCTGAGTGCCCTAGAATAGTTTCTTACCAACAAATGCAGTGTCACTTTGACAGAAGTGTTGCTTCATACACTACTCTCCACGTCCTGGTCATACTAGAGGGGCATCACAGGTAGTGGTGGTTGGAAGCCATGGGGGGTGATGTTAGCAGTGTCTCAGTGCTGCCTGCACCAAGGTTAGGTCTCCAGTGAAACTAAAGCTTTAAACAAGAAGGTAAAAAATAATGAAGCAAGGAACATTTGGTGCCAATGGATGGTGGAGATGCCTCCTGCCCAGCTGAGAAGGCAAAGTTAATCTGGAGCAGAGAGGAGTGAAGAGAGGTGGCAGGAAGCAGACATGGAGAAGATGATGAGGCCAAGGGGTTTACATTTAACCTAGAAGTTCAAAGATAAATCAGTACTAACTCATCTGTTCATTCACTAGATTAGCATTTCTCTTTGCTAATTAAATTAACCAGAAAGAAACCTAGATCAGAAGAAATTGCTTCAGCTTAATTATTGCACAGCTATTACTAATCAAAACAATCAATAGCTGGACATTACTTCACCTAGGAAATACAACACAAATTCAAAACTAGTGTTTATTATCTTTCAATAAGCAATTTTCCAGATTCCCTCACACCTCTGCTGAAAAGTACAAGTTGCTGCAGACCCGATGACTTACACTGCCTGCAAGCCAGCCGTGACTTACTTTCAGCGCCACGGACTCTGTCATCCCTGCCAGAGAGCTCCTACAAAAGCAGAGAGTTTATATGAATTTTATAGGACTTAATTGCTGGGTTTTTTAAATACTATTAACTTAATAATTAGTGGTTTTTTAATAATAACCTTGACAAAGCCAAAATATCTACTGGCATTATAGACAGGATTGTTTTAAGCAGGAGAATCGGAGAGGAACACAGTGCACTGAGTCAGAAGCACCTTCCCTCTAGCCAACGCTGACATGACTGTGTTATTAGCAGCACTTTCTACTGCAATGGCCAAGGTACATTTAGGGTTTTGCTTTTTTTCTTTTTTTCTCCTGAGTAATAATCTAGTTTCTTTTATTCTTTTTTTCCTTCTGATTCCATAATCTTTACTACATTTCACTTCTTTCTTTTTTCTCTTTTTCCCAGACATAACCATCCACCCCAAATTTATCTCAGAACTCACCAGTTTAACTTGCAGGTAGTGAAAACTCATAGACCCTACAGAGTGAGATGAGTAACAAGCAGTGTGCAGGAGCAAGTGGAGAAAACTAGAACTAGGCTTTGAGCACCTGTGGAAAGGTTGGAGGCAGACACCACGCAAAAACCTAGAGGACTCTGAAAAATACCTATTACCTCCCATCTGCTGCCACTCTTTCAGTACAAGCTGAAGTTAAGCTGACCGCAAAAAACCACGTAAACACTCCCAAATGTAGTTCAGGTCAAATCATCTAGCTCAGCAAAAATAGCCCCTGAGCTATCAGTGCTGTGCTACTGGGGGCAGCAGGGAAGGTAACGCCTAGCTATCGAGGAACAGCCACCACCTGGGAACAAACCTGATCACGGACAGGAGATACTGCAGTGGACCAGCTTCAGGTCATCACGCTTCTGTTTACATCATCATCAAGAAAAGTTTCACCAAGTGAAATATTTTTCCCCTTTCAAAGTGAGGATCTTTATCAAAAAATGAAACTTTCATTGAAGTGTTCTCTTGTTCTTAGTTTTCTTGTGGAAGATGGAAAGATGAGCAATGCCGACAATAGCTTTACAAAAAACTAAATCTCTGAGATATGGTGTTTTCATTCTTCTCTAAGATAAATCTGTTTCCATTAAAGCAGATAAGAAAATAGTAGTTTTACTAGACATTGCTGAGTTGAATTCTTAGAAAGATTATTGGGTTGATTTTTCTAAACTAACGAGCCAGCAGAACACCTACTGCACTCCAGGCTTCATTTCCAGGCCCATACATTACAGATATCACAATAAAGCATCATTTTTAACAGGAAGCCTGCCATTAGTAGGTAGTATCATAGTACAAGTAAAGTGTGGTAAAACTTGGAAGAAAACAGTCAAATACTCCTGAAAATTTTACACAGCAGGAGAACTTTGGAGACCTACCAGTAAGCTGTCCTTGCAGACAGAAGGATGCTTTTTTTTCCTAGCTGGTAGCTGCAGCTCTGCAAACAGCTGACTATTTGAAAATCAAGCTGGGGTCCTTGTGTTATCACAGAGCCACAGTGCTGGAAGAGACTTTGAGAGGTCATTCTGTGCATCCCCCTGCCTAAATGATGATCAGTTATTCCCACACTGTTTCTGACAGATACTTGTCCATTAATCATCACTGTTAATAATGATCCTGGAGACCTTGTTGTGCCCACAGTGCTTGCCAAGTGGAGCTGTATAGGTCAATGACTTATTAAGCTCCTCCTGATGTATGGTATTATAGGAAAAGATTCCAATCTTTTGGAAGATTGGTGTTGGCTTAGAAGAACAAAGAAAACCGGAGGAGAGGGGAAGGAAATATTCATTCACACTAGCAAAGAGCCAGGATTCCCGAACACAAAGGTACTTTTTGTGTTTTGTTTTGGTTTTTTTTAATTAGGATCATAGTTTGTAATAGTGATCATGGGAGCAATGCATGACACTTCCTAGCAGAAATCATTCGAATTCCTGCAAGAATTTTTGCAGTGTGCAGTGCTTTCAAACATAATGGGCTTACATCCACAAATTTACTGCTTGTAAACTATCAAACTATAGTGGAGAGATTCAGAATCCCAGAAAGAAAATTCACTTGCTATCATTTCAGCTTCTGTTTCTGTGGCACTGCAAAGACCTGTGACCACCGTGTGTGTTTGATGGATCCAAGCAGAAGGTTTTGCTAAGCCGATTGGTGCAAGGAAGGAGCCAAACCAAGAGGTGTCCACCGTTTTGAATAGTCTCAGGAGCTGACCATGTAACAGAATAAATATGGTCTCAAATAAATATGCGAGCTGGGATGTGAGATTGGCTGAAGAAATGTTCTTTGCAGAGGCAGAAGGCCTAGAGAGGGAGGACAGGAAAGGAAGGAAGGTGAAGTGGCTTATTCAGCTTCTTCTGCCGTTTTGGATAAGAAAAATATTTTCTTTGCACCAAGTCAGCAAAAGCATTTCCTGACATCTTGGATCTCTTCACTGCTGGTTGGTTTTTTTGTTTTTTTGGGGTTTTTTGGTTGTTTTTGTTTTTTGTGTTGTTTTTTTTTTTAGCCAAAGCAGTTTTATAAAAGGCATTGAAAAATGTGGATGCTGGTCAAGGGAATGTATTTAACTCTCTGTCTCCAGCCTTCATGCTGAGTCTGGTACCTGAGCACCCAGGCACTTACTATCAGGGATGCTCGGATGCTCCTGTGCCACAGGTGAGCTTCACTTAGGCAAGGCACCATTGTGCAGAGCAGGCGGAGAGCGCAGGGCACAGAGCAGCTAAGCAAAGCCCAGGAGGGCTGACAGCAGGAGTTGTGTGGGTGCCTAACTGAAATCAAACCCTGAAACAGCTTTCCTTCAAGCGTTCAAGTCTGCAAGGTACTTTCTGGTTGTCCTCCTCTGCTCTGGGCAAGACTGCAGCCCGGTGCAGCTCAGGACTGCGCTCTCACCACCGCTCAGCTGCTGTGGAGTGACTGGGCTTTAAACTCATTAGTGCTGGGTGAAACAGCAGTGAAAATCTTTCTCTGAGTAGACGAAGCAGCAAGGGGCGCCTGGGGAAGGATTTGCCTCTGCTGTTTCTGAAATGTAAAAAGTAAATGACAACTCCACTCTGCACAGAAAATCTTACTCAGGTAGAGCTGATTTTGCTTTTATGGGACTAGTTGTTAATCATGTCAGGTCTTTCCTATTTATGCCTTTTATTATGTTTTTAGTGGGAACAGGTGAAGTTTTGCAGTGCAGTTGCCCAAACTGCAAAAATCCATTTGCAGGATTTGTAGAACTCTAGGAAAACAAGCTTAAGAAAAAACTGTAAATATTTTTAATTAATGTAAACTACTCCACTTACTAGTAAGATTCAGGCCCATGTTTTCTCCTTGCTCCCAAGCCTGAAGTAAGGAATGAGGAGAGCGCAGGGAGGCGAAGAAAGGAGCAGTTGGTTCCCCGGGGAGGGGAGTGCTGCAGGGCAGGAAAGCCATGCTGCCAGGGGAGGGGGACAGGGTGGCCATGCCGGGGGCAGTTGCTGCATGGCCACCTCATGCCACCCTCCTCAGCATGTTGTTTGGAAACAGCTAGTGGTGGTGTGGATTGCAGACTGCACCTTCTGAATCTGTGGTGAAGCCATTGTCCCTGCACGCCCCCAGACAGAGCGGAATTTCTTGTCCAGATTGCTAAGTGGTGAACGTCCTCTTTACCTCCCCCACACAACGATTTATGCAATTATGTCCTATTAGGACACTCCAAACAGACAAATTATTACAAGTACACCCAGTGCTCTGGTTGACCTGAGTGAAATCATCACAACAGACTTGTATTTTGTTTCTCAGGGGTGTAGAGCAGTCCTTCCAAGACTGGAGAGCAAATGGCAGCTGCAGCAGTTTTTACCCTGCTGCTGAAGTACGGTGTTGTTAACGCATGTCTTGCCAGACAAACTGTACCAGGCTGATTCTGAACTTGAAGTGAACCTGGGTCAACTGCATCTTCAGGTTTGTGTTACAAACAAATGCTGGGCAGCAGCGCCCCATGACCTGGTATTTTAGGGCGATGGCCACCAATGAAAAACTCTAATGAAGAAAACAGCTTCCACCAAATCTCTCCATTATGTGCTGATTCTTTTTTATGTTCCTACACTAGCCTTTTTTCCTTCTTCCCCCCTCCCCACCCCCGTTGCTAATGAGCACTTGAGAATTTGATTTAGCTCCTTGGAATGACTGCCACTTACTGCTAGAATGTTAATCTGTCTAAACCCATTCAGCTCCTCTTACTTGGAAGTCAATCACCTGCAGCCTGCATTTCAAAGAGATGCTGGCTAAGGCAGTCACAACAGCAGAGATGTTTTGGGACAACTCCCACAGTTGGGAGCAATCTTGGGAAACTCAAAGCTACTAGACAGCAAACAGATTTGTGTTGATTCCCTGAGATAAACAGGACTGGAGTCATCCCTGACAGAGACCAAGAGCACAAGTGGATGGGAGGCAGGAGGCTGTTGAGCTGCAGCTCACACAAGGGGTGATGCACTGGCATCTTGCATCAGCTCCTCTGAGGGACAATCTTTAGTTAATGGTGAAAATATACCCATGGAGGACGCAGGCAAACAAGCACAGAGGAGATACGCCAGGGCACAGCCAGAGCTAAAGCTCTAAAGTGTTAGAGGAGGAGTCTGGCTTTCCAGAAGTAATTAGAGAGCTGATTTATTTTGTCTTGTACTGGCCATTTTTTTAACCCCTGTTTGGAGACGGAGAAAATGCATAAAACCCCATACTAAATATAGGAGCCATGGGTGTCACCTGAGACTGATGACGTACTGGAACTCTGTATCTGTGAATCATGCCACCATGTTCTTCTGGAAATGTTTCTCCTTTAGTTTCCTTAGCATGCTCAGAAATCCCCACTATCAGATCATGCTGCCCAGCTCAAAGGGGCAGCCACAGTTGGGGATGAATGGAAGGGCCAGAATCTCGGGGATGCTCTGGGCCCTGTCTGGGAGTGGGAGGGACCACAAAATCCCTATCTACCAGAATTGCTCCTGGGCATTGCTTTGAAGTTGTTACAGGGGAAGAAGGGTGTTTCACTCAAGGTACACCCCATCTCACTGTCCTTTCACTCCCTCTGCAGTTCTCTGATGGCAAACTTTGTACAAACTACACCCTTGCAGATAAAAGATGCAACAAATTAATAGGAAAATGGTTGCTTTGGTGCTGCTGCTGTAGAGGAGCAGACCAGTCCTGTGATCCCATGTGAAAAAACACATTTTGGGAATAAGCAAATATTCGGAGCAGTAGTTATTTGATTATTAAATAAAACTTTTAGTTCTTTCTAAATAAGAAATGTATCTTTAGAGTTCATCTCTAAAAACCTTATAAATAGGAAATGCACAAGGAAGGTCATAGCAAGTATTTTGTCAACCTGTATGAACAAAGCCCGAGATGGAGCTGGGCTTCATTCAGATACTTGTATATTTTTCTGCTGTCATAGTTCTAAAATGGGAGAACATAGAAAATTGAAAGTAAACCCCACCATTATTATTACTGCTTTATAAGCAAAACAGAAGATTATGTCCATAAGGCTTAGGAGTAGCACCTATGCTGAGACCTAATGTTAGAATTTCTTCAGAAGGAACTTTGAAAAGAAACATGATCAGCCTTATACACTCACTACAGAGTATTTACATCAAGAGTATATTTTAGCTGTAGCATATAAGCCTGGAGCATGCAGGCACTGTAATAACCTAGTACCCAAGTTTTGAAGTAAGCTTTCTTAAAATTACTTCTTAGATAGAAAAAGCAGTCTGAAAGATGAAATGCAGCAGTAACAAGAGGATTTCAAATCCCACTCCAAAAGGGTCCTTGTTGTTCTCTATGTAAGAGCTACATTTGTAAACTTACTTCTAATTTTCCATAGGCTTCAAGAGGAAAAACTGGGAGAAGAGCAGTATTTTTCCCTTCTGAAAATTTCATAAGAAAATAATGGATTCAAACCTGTGCACTTACCAACAACACACACACTGCCAAGTCCCTTGTGGGAAGGCCTGATACACAGTAGCACTAGCAACCTGCTAAGCCTAAAACCATCGGAGAAAAGCAGCCAGAAAATGGCCCTTTTTGTCTCTTTGACTGCCAGGATTATTCCAAGAACAAGATGTTTCCAGGAATGAAACTTTGCTGGAAAACAGAAAGACTACAAAGTACAGCCAGGACACTGAGCTAATCTGGATGGCTGGCTTTGTTTTGTGAAGCCAGAAAAATCTGCCCCTGCTCATGTTGCAACCATGCAGCAAAGTGAGTAATCTTTGTGCATGAAGAAATGAATGCCTTCTCCATTTGTTTACATCAGTGCTTGGTGAAGAGATGTCAAGATTGTGGGTACCTGTAAAAACACACAAGCTTTCTAAACTTCTGTCAACTGGAAAGGCCTTTTTTAAAAATGAATAAATCTTCATCTTATCTTCAGGTCACATGTTTTAATCTGGCTTGTTGTTCTGGTTTTTTTTTTTAATGGTAACGATTTCTGTTTGATTTTAATTATCTGAGGTCTAAATCAAAGCTGTTTTTTGACACAGGAGAACATTTAGAGTTTGGCAGTGGTGGGAAGATGATAAAGCAAAGCTTTCTAATGTCTGGATGAAATAACCAGACTTGCCAGAAGATTGTTTTGGGAGGTGGAGGACGGTGGGGGAAGAGCAATCTTTAGCCTTTCTGAACCTGTCATTGCAGCTGAGTAACAGCTGAGCACCTTACACCAGTGAACCGGTGCCTGTGTGACAGCCACCTCACAACCCCCTGCATGGTGGCAGCCACCCTGGGCTCTGAAGCATAGATGGGACGCAGGTCTCCCTGGCCAGGCTAAGCCACTGCTAGTCCAGCCCTGTCATTCCAGAAGGATTAAAAGACCTTTTATAACTGGATTACCCAAAACATGGCCATCCTACAGTCTGCTTCAGCCAAGCCATTTGCTTTCATGAGAAAATGAGGCCCATGCAACTACATTTTGCTTGCAAATGTTTGAAACAAAGACTGACTTTGAGGGTAGGCACACTGGGAAAGGCATGGGGAGTGCTATTAGATATTTTGAATCGTACCTGCATTGCTTTATTTTGCTTTTTTTTTTTTTTTTTTCAGATTCTCAGAATTTTCTGATGCTTCTACTTTATTTGTTAAGTAAGCCGGGCACAGATGGTGCTTAAAGCTCTTGCCAGCTTAGCTATGTTGTAAGAAGTGCAAAATTAACGACTTGGCCTGTGCAAGAAGAAGCCAGTGGCTTAGCAATTAGACTGGCAAAATGATTCTTTCTCTCTGTTAGACCATATACTATCAATAGACTATTTTCCTTAGGTACTAGTGTTAGAAATTCTGTTGGTAAAGAAATACTTCAACTGCTACAAACCTTGACAAGAGGCTCTGCCACTCAGCAAATGGCACCTTCTTAATGCAAGCAAGGAGCTGTTAACTATCACTCTGCAAGGATATTTGAGGTACCTAATTTTTAAGATCTTTTAAAAGTGTGTCAGCCACTGCCTTGATCTTTCAATATTTTGCATGAGTCCCATTCCCTGAAAAGTAGAGTTTTGTTGTTAAAGATGGTTGTCAATGACTGGGGTTAAGCTGTAAGCTGATCTGGAATTTTTTTAATAAAGTGCCTATTATTTGCAGAAAACTGCTGAGTAAAGCTGTTCATTTGAATAATGCAACCCTATATTTAAAAATGTCATAATGCTGTAGAGTTAGGCATACATTTAACTGTGAGGTCTTGCAAAAGACATGCACCAGTTAAACTCCAGCACACAGCAAGGTACAAATTATACCCCACTTGTATGCGTGGCTGTTACAAGAACTGGAATCCCCATGCAGTCAAAAGTGACTGTCTGCAATTTGCAGGTATGTTCCCCGATTTGCAGGTATGTTCCCCAACCCCAAGGAGTTACAGATGTCCTGAAGAGCAGCAAGGTTCAGCAGTACTGTCTGCAGCTAAGAGTCTCAAAGGCTTCGTACTGGGAAATTGTCTTCCTAAGTTTCAGCTGATGAAAACGTCCAGATAGAAACCCCTTCCAGCTGAACATCTCCAGCACAAACTCTTCAGCTGGGCCGGCTGACTTCTGCTTACACAAAACTCAAGTCTGGAAGCTGACCTCACTTGATTGCCTAAAGAGAAGGCATCCTGGAAAAAAAATTGCAGTGATGATTTTCTTCCATGTGTTCCAACCTGAAGTTTTGAAACCACAGGCCAAATCCCAGCCATTACCACTGTCAGGAAAACCCAGAAAGCCATTCTCTATGTGAAAATCCCTATATTCTTTCCCACACAGCTCACCAAATGGTTACTAGTAGACACAAACTGCACATAATGGGAATTAAAACTTCTGACAGACAGAACTATTGAATTTCAAAAAAGCAATACAAACAGAAACTGGTAAAATCAAGAGAAAGGGAAAAGCGTGGCTGCAGGAGGAAATAAAAAGCCTGGGAATCCCCTTATTCTAAACATCCCCTTGCTGGTGGCACACCGAATGAGGTGTGGGCTCAAACCCACCCTGGTGAAGGGGGCATGGCAGGCACAGCTGACATTTTCTTTCCTCTTGGCCAAAGCAAGCAGAGCTCCCACCCCTCCAGCCTGACAGGAAAATCAAGCTTTTTACCATACCCTGGTCTCTTGCCACTCCTGGGAGCCTAGCACCTTATCTCTGGGAAGGTTAAACCTCCTGGGTCACAGCCAAGCTCCCAAGTTCTTTAAGTAACCTTTATCTGTACCCAGGACAGCAACTCACCCTCTCTGCTCCTGGCTCTAACAAAACCTTCAAGCCCTTCCCAAAAGTGAAAGGCCTTATAAAAAAAGAAAAAAAAAAAAAAAACTGAGAAGAAAACCAACTGATTCCAGGGGACAGCAAATAAAAAAGAAAAGGGGGGGGGGGGGCAGGGGAAGGATGCAAAAGTTACAAGCTTGAAAATGGATCATAGAGGATGGAGGGAGACACCAAGCAGAATACCCCTGAGAGCACCCACCACCCCTTGAAGCTGTCCAGAGAGGCAGTGGCCACAACTCAGGGGTGCTCTGCACAGGGATGTGAGAGGACAAGGTGTGGACACCGAGGTGCCCCATGCAGCTTCTTCCTCCTGGTGGCACATGTGTCTAGCCTGACCAGGGCTAGGAGGAGGCTGAGGAGTTCCTGCGATGCTACTGCTGCCAGACACTGACTTCTTCTATCCCTTACATGAGGACAAGGAAGCCTTTTTGTTATTAAGGGCCTAAATACCCCTGCAAACCTTTCGTCAGGCCACACAGTGGCCCTTCTGCCCCAGCATCACTCCAGGTGAACTCCCGTGGTGTCATCCCATAAACTCTATGGTGTAGCTGTATGAAATGGTGGGACAAACGTCTTGTTTTCCTCCTCTGAGTTGGAAAAAGTTGCCTGGGAAGAACTACAAGAGCCAGATATAAAGTTAAATGCTCTCTTTTCCTACCCCCTGCCCCATCTGATTTTGAAAGTGAGTACCAGCACTGGTTTATTACCTTGATGGCAATGCAGAGCTGCTCAGAAGCAGCAGCAGCTGCCTTTGAATATGAACTGTTCAGCAGAATATGAACTCTGACAATGCAATGCCAAGGCCAGAGGACACCCTTCGAATTTAAACCCTTTGTATTTAACAGAAAACTGTTAAAAAAACCTATTTGCGTGGCTATTTAAGGCAAGCCTATTACATTGGACTTAATAGTGCTGTGCAGAAACAATACAACTCACGGACTTCAGGTTACAGGGAAATAACTTTGTCTTCCTTATAATGAATCATATAATATGATAGTGATATAACTCATTTGGGTGACATGGCAATTGAAACCAAGAGTGTTGTGCTCCTTTGCCATTGCAGGTGGTGTTCTGTATATGCAAAGTGTGCTTGCAGGGTTCAGCTTTTCTGTAAGAACTCTGTGGTTACTGCTGCTAAATGCAAATCTGCGGGAGTAAGGACGGAACAGAGGGAACTCCAGCTTTTGTGCCTTCTCTGAACACCTCAGGAACAGCACAAGACACACTGAGCGTCAAGTCCCAAATGCAAAGGATTGCTATCTACTACAACTAGATCTCAGAAAAAAAAAGAAGGGGGGGGAAGAGAGGGAAAAAAAAAAAGCAAGCTTAGTATTTCCTTTACAAAAACCTTTAAAATGATAAATTTTGGGGGTTTTTTTGCAGGTATTTTGTATACCCAGCTATATATATTCAGTACAACCAGCTAGCCATTCCCATAAAATACACAAACAACAGAATTCAGAAATATGGCTCTCATGAAAGGCTTCAGAGAAACCAAACAGCTGAACAAAAGTTCATTAAGACCCTCTTTGGCCTGATTGCTTTTTTTGTAGATAGACAGGCTTTTGTTTAGGTTCTTGGTATTTTGCAAGGGACTAAAGGATCTAATATATAGGAAAATGAGAAGATGGAGTTTTGTTCCTTTTTTTAAAACATTTTTTTAAAGCATTCCCATTCCTTGACTGGGTACAGATCACCTCACCCACATCAAAACAGAGACACAGCTATGCAAAAAAATCCCTCCATTGTAGAAAAATACTACTTTCCAGTGTTGCAAACAATAGTGTCAAATTCACCAGCCTGAGCAAGCATTTGTAAGGTATTTGGGGAAACTTCAGTGAAAGAAAAACATAAGATGGACAAGACCTAGGGCACTTCTCTTAGATTACTTCTGGCATATGTAAAAACTACATTGTTACAGCCTTTTTTTCCCTTTTGTTTGAAGATGGGCTTTTGCGGACTGTATCCACCCTCCTCAGAACTCTCAAATGGCTTTAAGCTAATGATGTGCTTATTTTTGATGAACAACAGGGGAAACTTCTAACCAGCAGCATTACTAGGCTTCTTTTCTTTTGTGCTGGTTGTTGAAAGATGGATTGTGAACGTGGACAAGCGAGCTATTTAAAGTCAGCTCCAGTACGGATTCCATAGGTCCAGCAGAGTAGCAAAGGCCTTATAACAAATCCCGCAACATCCTATACCAGAGCTGAGAAGATAAATAAAGCTAGCATTATAGTCTAATAGAAAAAGACCATGTGCTGAGTCTACCACTGTCAGGCAAAACAGGTCCAGAAATTCCTCCCACATATATAGTAAATTTGGTAATCCATAAAATGGAAAGCTTTGGAAGTCTTGAATGGCAGAAAACCATGTTGGTAACCCCAAAATTGGCGTATGCCTCAGTGTGAGGGTCTCACAGATAATTCTTCATGAACTTTGGAATCTGATTGCTCAGAACAAGATGCTTTTCCTGGAAAATGTTGTTTTGGTACCAGTTTGGGCAGCAGCTGTCATTCAGCTTTGGCAGCTCAGCCACTGCTTCCTACCAGGGGAGATGTCCTGGCAGAGAAGAGGACACCCTCCAAAAGACAAACGAAGCAGAGTGCTGGGGGATCCTCCACAATAATGCAGAACTTCAGCATTGCCCCTGTTGCACATTACAGCTTGCTGTAAAGGCCGTGTGGATTCTCCTGCTAAGCCACATCTTGCAGGTGAGACAATTTTAGAAAGCAGAACGTGTAAACACATCAAAAGTACATAGAGAGGTGAGAATCCTTCCTTGTCTCAAGGTATCACTCCGGGTCACACACAGTTGGTGGGAGCTTTGCTGACTAAATGCTTCCACACATCCTCCAGTGAGAGGTAAGCTACCATTTCTGGTTTCCTCATCTGGCATAGCAGTACGTTAATTAGTAGTATAAGTCTTTCCTCCTTACAGGGCTGCTATGTGATCCAACATGGTGAAATTGTCATAGTAGAACACTGACTGAATATTCCTGAATTTTCACTTCAAGTAGCTTAAATGTTTTCAAGAACTGGCCAGATTTTGATGAGCTGTAAAGTACCAAGCACTTGAGCATTTCCGGGTGTTTTGTGAAAGGCTTGGTTTGGGCTTCAAATTTGCATCTTTGTGTTCCTAACATGGTATAAAGTAGTCAAAAAATCCTCTGGAAGAGGCAGCCAGATATTCACCTTGTTACAGATAAACCCCCTCAAACTGAAGCTGGTTGCAGTACCCTTACCATCTGTTCACCTTTCACAGAGCAAGGAGTTTGAGATAAAACATAGGCCAGGGTCTCACAGGTTCTTCCAGATCTGCAGCTGCCCAGGTACCGTTGTAAGCCTGCAATTCCACAGGTCTTTTCTTCAGTAGTGGTGCAAACATATGCACTTTATCCCACTTTTGCCATGGCTGGTGATAGTTTCCAGCACTCACAGAAAATTTTAGGTTTGCAGGCATAACCGATGGGACTATACAGTTGCGGGAATGAGCACCTGAGAGATGGAGGTAGCTGCATCCACCAGCACAAGCCACCAGGAGAAATGTCCTTGGAACCACAGCCTAAGGGATGACAAGATCTTTCTTCCATCCCTTTTTTGGCTACAATGAACAGCATGGAAGCACTGACAATCCTTGCTTCCCTCTCTACCTGGCTGCTTCTCTTCTTTCCCTTTCCTTTCCTCATGGCTGAATCCAGAAAGAGTGCATTTAAACGCAGTGAGAATGTAAAATGCACAAAACCACAGGTAGCCACAAGCACAACTTTTTTAGCAGAAAACACATCTGTGAGGAAAGAAAAGGTGAAATCGGGTATAGTTTCTGTTCCATGGAACTGCACAGGGTCGAGTCAGTAAGAAAATGTACAATTTAACTTTCTCCGTTTAGGTTAATTCAGCCTTGCAACTGAATTTCAAAACTTTACTAGCAATTAAAATCTTATCCAGGCATATAGTAGACTGGTGAAATGATACCAGTCCCCATCTCATTCTCTAACACTGTTGAGCAATGGCTCTTTTGTCTGATATTAGGATATTTAAGGAACCTCATATATTAAGAGAAACCTGTCCAAAACTGTGACGAGACCTACGTAATGCAAGTCTTCAACTTTACCAGCGCCGGATTGCAGATAATTTAAAAGCACATCTAAACCAGGCCTGCAGATTTCCAAGAACAAAGTGAAAAACCTACATTTGGTCTTGGGCTTGTATAAGCTCACTGGATAGGTTTACCTTGGTTCTTCAAATAAAAAGCTTCTCCTGCTTTCTAAGCACACATCTGAATGATGCATTTGAACGGGAACCAGCCCATCTCATCTACCTTGTGAAATCCAGCATTTACTAGTGCTATTTGGCATCATTAGCAACTCCTTTATGCATCACAAAGCCTCTGGAAATCAGTGCAGGACTAGTTTTAGTCCAAGACTTCAAAGTGAAGCCATAGTGACATGTGGGGAAAGCATACACAAAGATAAACAGCCATGGGTAAACACAGGAATACAGTTTAGTTTTCTAATATTCCACTGCATGCATGGGAGCAGGCAGATATATTTATTAACTAATTGGGATTAACTAACATGGATGTTCCTGGGTCTACTTCAGTGGTAATTTTAAATTCACCATGCATAGAGGCAGAAAAGGGACACAAGGTACAACTTTCATTTATTCATCATGGAATAACGGTCTGGAGAACAGGACAGCAAGATCTAGATTGCCTGAACTTTACAAGCAGTGAAGGGCTGGATTCACTGAAGCCAGTCCAAGGAAGCGCAAACATTACATCTCCTACCAGCAAAGCCTCTGCTGGTAGACTCTCAACTCTGAAACTGCTGAGCTTGCTTCTGCCGTCTTGAATGTGTATGGCCCCAATAGGAGGTATGTAGCTGCTTGGTCAGTTCTGGAGAAGATAAATATGGATCATTCTTTTTTTCCTTGCTTTTCTTCTTTTGTTTTTTTTTTTTTTTTCCTTGTTTTTTTTTTTTTTTTCTTTTGGTTTTTTTGGGGGTTTTTTTTGCTTGCAAACCTTTTACCCCTGACTGGCTCTGGCCACTGCCACCGGTTTCCTGAATCCTCTGCTTTTCAGCACATGGGGGTCATGGCTGGTGTATAGATTCACAGCTTCTGAGTAATTTCTAATAATTTCCCCTTGAAATGAAAAGAAAGAGGTTATGAAGGTGGGTTCCCTCTGCCTCTGAGGATTTTGGGGGAAGGTTTACATCTAGAGAAATCTCCCCCTGTAATGCCACCATCACTGGAGACCTCCAAAGTTAAAAGCCCAAGCTACTACAGTTTGGGCTAAAGCAGTGACGCTAACGGGTCCAGCTGCACACCAGTATATTTTTGCCATGACAGGTACAAAGAGGGCTAGAGGTTTTATTCATTGATCCAGTACAGTGGGTCTAACTGCTAATAATTGCTTTGGAAATCAGCTCTGAACCCTGCCTTTTCTGCCACTTCCAAGTTGTCCTTTCCTATATTAAAAGCCACCACAAAGAACCCTCCAGAGCAGTGGCAGCCAATATTGTGCCTCTTACACAGCCTAGATGGTTTGAATATGAAAAGTGAGGAGCTGCTGGCACACTGCCGTGCTATCAAAGGAGAAAGGGGAGTTAAAGGATTTTCTGAAGGGCAATGAGTTGCATGGCAACATGAAGCACATTACCTGTAAACAAAAGCAATTAGTGGCAAGGGCAGGCACCAGGCCCTGTGACATGGGGAGAAAAACGGAGAACAGGGACAATAGCAGGAAGCCAGAACACTCCTTGAAGCACAAAAGGGGGGAAAAAACCCGACATATATCAAGTACCTCTATGGATTTGCTTTGTGAGAACACAAAACCAAGGGAAATGCTTTGATGCTCAGCTTTCTGGATCACTAAAAGCATCCTGGGAGTAATTGCAATTGTTATCCCCAAGTTCCACCCAAACAATTAATGGTCTGCCTTCTCTTCAGGTTAGAAAATGAGTGGTTTGCTAGTTTTGTGGCCAAAAAATGAGAAGGTGTGTCAATACAAATTATGCACAAAAAGTGCAGCTGAACGTTCAGTAAAGATTATTGTTGTTAGCTGCATTTTAAGGTTTTGTTAACAACAAGCAGCATTTCAATGACTCCTACTGGACTAGCAAAGTCTTTACCCTCATGAATGCATGCATGTGTGCATGCATGTGTGTCTGTCATGATTTAAAGAATGCACAAGTGATTTTAATAGTTTTCAAGGACATGACTATGTTTCTGACAAAGCCAGCATTGTACTGCTCAAGACACCAGAGTAAAAGTGCAAGTGCAAAAGGTTATGAGGCCATATCATGAAACCACTTGTCTTGGTTAGCTACTTGGGTACCCACCCAAACACAATTAAAAAAAAAAAAACATGCTAGCAGGGATTTTAATTGTGGTTGTTACTTTGAAAACATTAATGCATGACTCAGCTTGAGAATTCTGAAGAATAATAACTTTGCTCTTAAGAAAAACTTGAAAAATGAGGTCAGGTAACAGTCCAGATTGGTTATGATTCCCCAAGAGTAATGTTACAAATAAAAGTAATCCCAAGCCCAAATACATTATTAATTACCTATCAGGGAGCTAAAGGGCACATAGCAAATGAAGATAATGAAGAACTGTAGTGAACACACAGCAGTAATTTATCATTTTCAGTGGGGAAAAAAAGATTAGGGACTCCCTGTCATTGAGTAGACCATTGTATAGAGATGCTCCATTAAAACACGCTAATCTTTCTTCTTATAGTAAGAAATGCCAGAGTAAGACTCTACTCCAGATGGAGATACCCATTCACTACAGGAATCTGTGTCAAACCAGAATACTTTTGCTATTCTTTCACTCAGTAGTAAAACCAAGCAGTTCTGGTTTGTTAGATCTACCCAGTTTGTTACAAGCCTGGGGAACACAACAACAGGTACACATCTGAGGCAACATTTCTTCAGAAATTTGACGCAGTTGACTCTTAAGTTCTCCCGCTCCAACTCTAGCATAAAAAGATACAGGGATTATTTCCTTAACAATGTTATTAGCCATCAAAAATTGTAATTTAAAATGTTAGTTGATGAACATACATTTTATTGCCTTTGATTTGTGAAATTCAGCTAGAATCAAGCCAAACTCAGAGTTTATCTGACAATTAATAATACACTTCTTACCTTTTCAAATCAAACACCATATAATACTTATTTCTATCTACTTATATTTTTATTAGCCATGAAAAAAATGCTCTCTGTTTACACCCACATCTATTTTATATAATTAGAACACCAGTGATGAAAATACTTGTCCAAGCCCTACACATATTTAGAGAGCAAATCTGGGATCCTTATTCTTAATTAGAATCTAATAAATAATTATGTTACAGAGATGGACAACTACTGATTGCATACCTTTCAAACCTACATATATTAAAGCTAAATCCATTGAGCAGGATCACTGCTCTTAACAGATGCTAAAGCACTGTCTGTGATGTTTTAAGTGGAAGCCTGGAGCTATACTCAAATGAAGACACAACTTATCCCACCTTTCAGGCTGGAGATAAGGTGATAGTTGAAAAAATACAAGTGATGAAAGGGGAGGAAAATCACTTTCTTTGTAGTCTGAACAGGGTGGCAGGTAAGTTTTGTTTCAGGAAAGAGTAAACAAAGGCAGGCCTCCCAGAAAAATGAGTGTGAGGAAGATAACGGTGCACATTCATCCCTGGATCTCAACCAGACTTTGAAGTAGAACTGAGTCTCTGCATTTCCTGATGGCGCATTTGCTCAGACAGAGAATCTGGAAAAGGTGATCTTCAGAAGTGGTGCAATTCCTTCCCAATAGTATCAAATGTAGATCCACATTTTTTTTTCTTCATGTTTTCAAATGCCTGCATTTTAATGTCCAGCCTGTGTCACGCAGTTATCGGGGTGCAACTGCACCAGATGTACATCTCAGATTCCGCCTTTCTGTTTTCAGCTTAAGATTCTTGCTCAAAGGTTATCAGAAAAGTTATGAAAAACACAGATGCCAAACCCACTGGATCTTCAGTTTCCCACTTAAACACAAATATCCACAACAGTTTCACAGTGAGCAGGCAGACAGATGCAGGGGACTTCCTAGAAGCCCTCCAGCATGGTATATGTGCAGCCACAGCCTGCTTACATCACCTCCTTGTACAAAAGCGTGGTGATGCTGCCTGGCGAGGCAGAGGCTTTCTTCCTTTTCAGTTCAAGACTTGCACAGCTCTGTAAGGACTGCTCCCAGCCTGGCTCCTCTGCAGTTAGCCCTTGTGACTGTGTCCCATTTCCACCTGATCAAGTAACTCTAAACAAACATGCTCACAGTGACACATGCTAGAAGGTGACTCTTTTGATTAAAGGAAGCAGAGGATCTGACATTATCATCTAGTCTGAGTGGAAAGCTTCCAGAATAAGCTCTGGCTTTGCCTCATCCATTCTTCAAAAAGATTTCACTGCCCCAGTCTGACTGAAACAATTCCTGGCTGTAACAACTCTGTGTGCGACAAGACCCACATAAATTTATCCCCAGTGATGTGGTTGTTAACGCATCCTTTGACCACGGGATGAAGTAGGCAGATAAGATAAACCTCATCTCAGTAAAATTCTGCTACTTTTTTACCTGGATTTAGGAGCTTGTCGGGCTGATATAACCAGTAGACAGAAGAGCAGGAGGAGACTACAGCTAGATATTAATATATTATCAAATTGTCATATTGACTGTCATGACCATGGCCCTGGAGCTTTGAGGAAGCGTTGAGCAAACCACCTGAAAAAGCCTGTTTCAGAGGCAGTGCTAGCTGTGAAGTTCTGGATCCACATCTAAACCCAAACTTTGCTAAGTATAGATTTGGGTAGTTACTACCTGGCCTGAAGACTGCTTCTGCTCTACAGTTTAGATGCACACCTACTGAAGTAGGTCATCGTATAACAGCCTATTACAAAATGGGAAGCTCTACTAGAGCTGCACATGTTTATAAAAGGCATTAAGGCAAAAATCACAGTATAATTATCCACCTATTGGGGTCTCAAATAATTTGATATTAATTCCTGGTGTATGAATGTCAAAGGCTTTTAGGATCTGGCCAGTTATTTTCATGTTTATTATGGTACCCCGCTTGGTGAATGAAAGATAATATGTCTTGGTCTAACAAACGCCTAATGAGAGGGAAAAAAGATCACCGTGACACTGCACAGTCTACAAAAGGGACATGAGGACCAAAGATAATGACCAAACCAGCCAGTCAAAACCTAACCAGAGGGAAGTTACTGGATAAACCTGATAAGAATAATGCCCACATCCTACAGAGACTTCCCACTTGCTTAACTTACAGCACATAAGTTTTCTATGTACTGCAGTTGTTCCCTGGGTCTGCTTGCATTCCTACTACCCCAAAAGTACAAACGTGTTTATGGGCACAGGGGCAGGAATGAAATCAAACCCATGCAGACAGCTTGTCACAGGATCTTATCCTGACAGAGTACTAGGTAAGATCAACGAACAGGTACAGGTAAGATCAATGAACAGTAAGAAACAAACTTCCATGAAAAAGACCAAGAGTACAGACCAAGATATGACAGTAGGGTGAATAAGTTTTAGTAATGAAACAGACCAATATACAGGTAAGGTACAGGAAAAATTATATGCTGAATAGATGGCTAAACTTCCTTTTATCCATAGTTAAATACCTATTATCATGCACAGTCAATGGATTTAGGCTGCCATTTTAATTTCTTTTGCTTATGTTGCACTGTTCTGTTCATTTAAAAATACTGCACTAAATAATAAAATGCTAAACAGACCTATAGCTTCCCTTTCAACTCTATTCATGTGTCTTCTACCTGGACTGCACAGCTGTCATGTACTCAGTTGCTAATGACTGACAGCCAAAACTCAGAAAATTTAGTATTGATGAGTAGCCAGCATCAGGGTCTGGGAAACACTGTATAATTACACGATAGACCTTTTACTTCTCTGCAAAAGTAAGAATAAATCAGTAAATGAGTCTCTCATAAATATCTTATATTTGACCTGTTGTACAGTAGTGTAGACAAGGGGGTACTTGCCTTGCTAATGATCACAGGTGTTTTTCTTTAGGGTTAAGTTTGAGAGAAATTGGCTGCGTTGTTCCTACAACTCCCCTTGGTGGACGAGCAGCAGAGATGCAGGGGAAAAAAGGCCCCTTGCATTCTGTGCTGCAAGCAATTGCGAAGACCAGCCATTTTCCTGATCTGAATGAAACTTTTCATCATTTAATAAAGGGAAATGTCTGAAAGTATCTTCAGACATAATGCAGAACTAAAATACTGCGGTTATATGCCACTAGTCCTTATGGAAGAAAAAATGTTGCCTTCTGACTTGCATGCTTGTTAAATACTCTTGAGATAATCCTGTAGTGAGAAAAAAATACCAAAATGTGCTGATAATTACAGTGATATAGACATTAGCGTATATCACAGTAGCAGACCAGGCATCCAGTTTCACAACACTCAGATGACTAGTTGAAAAAGCAACTCAAAAGTTAGCATCCATATTACAGCTATCGACCTTGCAACATGTCACTATAATCAGTGGGACCCCAGCGTTGACCCTTTTACTCAGGCAGCTCTTTGAATCTAGTTAAGTTTCAGTTCATGGCATCTAGGAAGAAAAAAAGTCTGAGAAGTTTGCCTTTCAATTAGCATTGTGATTTCTGCTCTGTCTCAGAAATAGCAACCCATGGGATTTTGGTTTTTTTTAACATTTAAAGTGTTCTTAATGGAAAGGTGGTGACAAGTGCTGAGCTGCCAGTCCTGAAGACTGGCATGTACTATTACCCAGAGGAAAAAACCTCCAAAACCTAGCCTTAGCTTTGGCATTGTACATACAAAACATTCAGCAAACGAGTTTTTCATTTGGAAAACTGCATATAAAGCCACTGATGCAGGAATTCTAAAATGCTACTGATAGTTCAGGTTTCCCTCTATCTTGGTGGGGGTTTTTTGGGTGTTCAAATACATAGAGACCCTCTGCAGGTCTGCTAGTTTGAAGTCCTCACATAAGCACTCTTTCTGTGATAGAGCTTGCAATGCTTTCTTCCTTCAATGTGCTCAGTCTAGAGATTATCTTCTTTACCAGGACACTGCCAGTGCATGATGAGGTTTTTTTGCAGTCAGTGGTATCTTTCGGCCTGTATTTGCCGCCTTCTTCTTCAGAGGTCTACAAAAATCTGATTTAAAAATCTAATTAAAATGGCTTATCAGCTGCTGTAAAGATGGGCATGTTCCTCCCACCAGGGGCACAGAAGAAAAACTATATAATGCTAACTAACCATATAATTTTTCTACTGGTTTTGTTATTTATTAACCACTCAGTACTTTAATGTTTTTATGTATTTCTGAGATTTAAGTAAAAAATGCATCTGAAAAACTGTAAGGGAGAGGGTGCATTTTATAAATGTAATGTTAAAATGTTTCATACCCAGTAAGCTGGGGAATACTTAAACAAAACAATGAGTCTTTCACTCTAAATAAGACCAAGCTCTATGTACGCTTCTGTTAAAAGCTCCCAGTGAAAGACACGGTAGAAATCAGATACAAAATATTCACAGAAAAAATAACAGAGATCCACAGTGCTATGGCTCCCAGCTTGTAGAGGAATGAAGGCAGGTTAATTAACATCGATAATACAGAGCTGTGGGCTGGCTTCAGGGGCGGTGGGTTGGCTGACGTGGATAAGGTGCAGCTGTGGCTGGTTCCTGCTAAGTAGTTAAATGGCTCTAAGGGGGATGGAAGAGGGGCAGCTGATGAAGAGAGATCTGGAAGCAGACAGACAAACAAACAAACAAACAAACAAGGAGCAGGATACAACAGAGGGGCTAGCCTGAAGAGTATGAAGAAACAGCGTGAACAGCAGATGAACTTTAGAAACCTTGCGGGGGATTGGTGGCTGTGCCAGAGCAAGGTGTGGGAACTACTTATTGAAGTTAACCTGGTATGGGATGGTAAAAGCCTTGTTGCAGCTGGCTAGTTTTGAGAGTGCTGTGACGCCAGCTGTATGCTACCTTCTCTGAATGCGTGCCCCTCTCAGTTCTGCTGATGGAAGAGAACATACACGCATTTCGTATGGTCTGTGCAAAGCCCTGCAGCTTAGCTTGAACTGCCTTGCGTAACAGCTTAAATCAAGCCATCAGACTTTGCCCTGATGTGGCCGAGGAGGGTCTATGTGTGCCATTCCACCAGTGACATCTGACAGAGAGGCGATAACAAATCCTCATGGAAGAGGTGTGGTAAGCAGGTATTAGCGCTAACTCATTTGTTAAATGAATGCATGTCTAAGCCTAGCTTTACTGTTGTGATGGACAAATGTGATGTGTACCTACTGACTATTGGTTTTGTAGAAGAGTGAGATAAACGGAGAAGCAAGGACAAGAAAAATGAGGCTGTAGACAGCTTCCCATCTGTCCTGGGTGCTAGTGAAAAAACACTGAACTCTGCCCAGAAGTGAGCCAGGAACATGAGCTAATGAGGTAAATGGGTAAGGGTGTCCCTCACGACGGACGGGTCTTCAGCTCGCTTAGACGTGTCAAACACAGTGAGGACCTGCGTCGTGCATAGTGTCATACTGCCAACCCACACACATCGCCTACAAACGCCTTGGTTCTGTCGCACACGGTTTTACACGCAAGGCAAGCAGTGACTCCCAGTGCCGTCGTGCCCCATCTCTTTCCCCCTCGCAGGGCCCGAGCAAGGCACAAAACGCACCGCGCCCCTGCGCGGGGGCCGGCGTGCCCGCGGCGCTGAGCAGCTGCGGAGGGACGCGCTGGTCCCGCACCAGCCCGGGTGTGCGGGGCTCGGCCGGGAGGTGGCAATGCAGACCTGGAGACCAGGGTCTCCGGCCCACGCAAGCTGCTGAGGACAGGACAGAGCTTTTCTTACATCGATTACAGCCCTCAGTCTGCATCCAAGCTGATTACAGCTCCAGCGCGCCCGAATTCGTGTAGACTGATTTATTCTTTGCGTTTTGTGATGCTTTAAATGAGAACTTCTTTTTCATACTACAAACATACACACAACAAACATAATAAAGTACGATTGAACTAGTTAATACCAAGCACTTAGCTACTCAGCAGGCTCTTTAATGCCAGAGGAGTGTTCTGAACCAGCTGATGATGCTGTTCCATTTCATTCCAGCTGATATTTTTTCATAGCAATTGAAGCGATGGCAATGGATCAGAAACCCAGGAAAAAAAGTAGATTGGCGTGTGGGGCTTGGAGAGGCTCTAATTAAATTAAGCTTAGTTAGAGAGAAGCTTAATGATTTTTATGATATTTAAGCATTATGTCCAAATGTGAAAAAGTTGGATTTGCAATTTTCAGTGTGGGTTTTACTGAACACTAACACCAGGAATTCCATTAATTCAGTTGCAGATGAAGTTTGAGCTCTGGACTGCACGGGTTGGCCCTAACTTTGCTTTAACCATGTGCTGTACTTCCAGCTATGATTTCTTAACAGTAAGTAAGATCTTACTAAAGCGTGTGCTTTTATATTCTCAGAGATCAGAGCTGTCACTCATTCCTTTGATCCAAGACTTTCAAAGAGTAGGGGAAATATTCTTATTTGACTCCAGGGCTTGGATTCCAACAGGGAGGGATACAGAAACAGAACAAGGAGAATTTGGATATGTAGCATTAATGCAATCAGATAACTAAGATGTCTGATGAAATGTTGCCAAATTGACCACGTCATCTATTGAATTTATATACATCTTTTGTGTGGCAAATCTAGTGTTATGTTACAGAATTTTATTGTAACGTTTAATAAAAACCCCAAACCTGTATTATTCTGGTAAAGTTCAGCTTGGGAACATTATTTTTCCTCTTTTCTTTTTATGCTAAGAAATAGCAGGCACTATATTCCCATTTACAAATGCTTTAGTTCAGATATCAGGATGCAACTGTGACTTGAGATCTGCAAGGTAAGTTTAAAGAGTCTGAACTCTGCGAGGAAGAGAGAAACAGAGGAAATTCAGCACCAAAATCAGATCAGGTTTTAACTACCATTAACTGCTCTCTTGGCTGTAGTGTAATTATAACACAACTCACTACTAGAAATCTTTTAGATCCTACCCTACAACTAGGGTAGCTAGCCCCCTACCCCCCACAGCTGTCCTCCCCACACATCCTGGGGGCTTTCACATCATCAGGGGTTATTGCTGAGCAGAAACAGCCAAGCATCAGAGCTGAAATCTGTGAAAGAAATATGAGATTTTTGCATAAGTTCTGGAAGTGTTGTTGGACTTCATGCTGTGAACGTGAAATATAAACTTGAGAGACTAAATCTGGAAGGTTTCTTAGGAGTAACATGATGCCTATTCAGAAGGTAATGTTCAGGCACCTCATTGGAACATCACTGAAATTAACATCACTGTAATTACTTCTCATTTTCACTGGTATACCTCAAGTCGAAAATTTCACTAATTAAGGGGCATGAAGCTTCTGGGTGAATATCCCCAGGCAAAAGTAAAATGCTTTTCATTTGTTCTAGCAACCTTTATTAGTTTTCCTAACTGCCAGTCACCTGAATAAGTAAATTAAGAAAAGATGCAATTGCATTTGACAAGGACACGTTTAATTCAAACTGGGTGAGCTAATGTAGTATTTTTCCTGTCCAGGGCTTGCTATTATCAATAATACATTGCTGAAACCAAGGGGAATTGATCTGAATGAACAAGCCAGGGATTTAATAAATTAGAAAAGAAAGATTAAATAATTGAGGACTGATTCTGTAACTTAAATACAAACCTATTTGAGATTGTGTTTCAGAAATAAAGATGCTTAGACTTGCATCAATTTATTTTCCTTTCATTGATACTTCTACAGATCAAGTGAAATTTAGAGGCACGTATAAAACCGCTGTCAGGAAGAACAAAACCTCTAAATTGCCAATAACTACATTGATATCAAACAGTGTTTCATTCTTCTATGTAACAAGATGAAAACTCAGGGCCCTGCAGTCTTTCCATGATGATTAATCATATCACTAAAGTTTTTAACAACTGAAAGAATAGAGCTGCTACAACCTTCTATGTCATTTTACAGTTAATGATATGATATCCTTTGCTAGCGTAACAGAATGAGTGCTTCACAAAGAATTTAGTAGATGTAAAGCTTTGGGAAAAGGCAATGATGATAAATACAAAAATACTCTCAATATTTTATTTTCTCACTTTTTTCTTAGTATTTTCCTGTTGGTTTCCTTACGTTATTTTGAATAGAACTGTTTTTTCTCCTATGAAAAGCATCACATCTAATTTCAACAGTCTCTACAGGAACACATAATGTTTGAGATTGATTACTGAGTTGTGAAATGCTAATGCATAGAGTGTTCTTTGGCTTGAACCAGACCAGCATACAAATGCAGAATTAGTGAAAATTTAAATGGAAGCCTGATGACTGTTTTGATTTAAGACCGATGAGCATAGTGCTATTTCTGTTCAGGAAAGTTTTGTTCAGAGAGCCAAATGATCACAGTAGGGCGCAATGGCCTTCGACAGCTCTAGCTATTAATGTTAACAAATTTAGCCACTCAGAAAATGCAACATCATCACTAACATCCACTGAGTAGTCAAAAAACAAAAAAAAAGCCACAAAGTCAAATACAATATATACTCTGGCCAGTGCTCAAAGAGAACTGTGAGAACTGCATAAATCCTTTTATACTAAAATGAGATGGAAGAAAATTTTCTTTTTCACTCAATGTTGGCCATCCCAATATTGAATTGATGCCTTTGGCCTGCATGGAAAGAACCAAAACGTATTAGCAGCTTGTAAAACTGGTTTTCTGAGCTTGCAGCTCGTATGTCTCTGTCTACTTTGACAATATGATTGCTTACATGAAGCACAAGCACTGTTCCTTGCCTAAGAGGATGTTATTAGATGCATGAAATCAGTTGGAAAGCTGTGTTTTCTAAAGCCTGCCCCATTTACAGAGCACTTAAACACTGCAGTATACACACTAGGGAAATGCCAGACTTTAGATCAGGACGTTGCTGTTCTTCACTGCCTGAAAGAAACTGGGCTTACAGTGGGGAATACAAAGAGAGGAAAGGATAGGCACTGTGAGGACAGGCTCCAAGCCTTAGCAGTATCTGTCCTACTATACAACAAAAGCCCAAGTTTGAAAGTCATTGGGGTATGCAGGTTACCTGTTTTTTGGACAATAGGTCTAAAAAAAGCCACTAATCTGAGATGTGTCAGAGAGTGCCCAACGACAACCTGCTTCTAATTTCAGGTTATGTCCTGAGCACCATTTAACTCCAGCAAAAGACTGGAGCACAAACTGTGATCCAAAACCAGTATACCTCCTCTTTATCCTCCTAGCTTTGATAAATACTCTTATCTTACCCCTGTTTGTTGAGTGAATTAAATTCTTTTAATCTCTGGTTGGGAGAACTGTTTTATTTCTGTTTGTTCAAGAATATGAAAGTACAACTGTGACTTGCCGGGACAAAGAATGTGGCTTTGCATTTTCTCTGTTTGCCAGGTATTGGTGAGAACACAATGGTCATACTAAAAAACTTGCCAATTCATGTTATTAACAGACTATTTCGTTGTTATTGCTGGAAAATTGTGACAAAGTATTCAGAATGGAAAAATGGACAATTCCATGCAAGGGCACTTATCAAGTGAGTTGCAAATGGTAAAAAGCGATAAACAGAAGCACAGTGTGTTTCTTATTCCTATGACTGCATAATAGACCAAGCAAAATCACCCCCAGCCAACAATTTGATGGTGCATACACACTGTCACAATAGCTGTGTTGAAATTCCATTGCTTAAGAAACACTTTTCACGAATCTGTTTCAGGTAAAATATATTTGAGAGGGAACTGATTGATCTTGTGAATAGGGCTAAGTTAAGTTCATTTTGAGACTTAAAATGCTTGGCAGCATTCCAAGGAGAGTTAGACTCATGGCTTCCTCTACAATATTCTTATCTGCAGAGCAGTGGCCAGAGATTGCTGAAACAGGACTCAGCTTCATCAGCAGAAAAAAATATGTATGGGCACTGTGACGAATGCTCTTGATCAGAAAAGTGTCCTGTAACAAACAGGCGTATCTTAAACTGCAAAGTCATCATGTTGACATTCAATTGAGACTTAGCTCTTAGATGAATAATTTCCCGTAGGCAAAGCAAGCAGGAGAATCATGACAAAGGTGCTAATTTTCTGCCTTAGTTTACAGTTAACAGTCTGATGCGGTAAAATCTACTGGACTGTAATAGGATTTCTTACAATATGTGCCTAGGTTATTCAGGGTTTGAGCCCTGGAAGCATGAATCTCCATCTTTTTAAGCTTTACAGGTTTTTTTTTATAACACTGTCTAATATGTATTACAAACTTTTAAGAGACATGTGAACACAGCCTGGGCTGAAAATTATGCTGTTAGATGCGAGTGAGTCACAGGAAAAGACCACTGGAATGCAAGGCTTGTCTGCTAAATCACCCCGACATCAGGCATGGGTACCCTGTACAAACAGGCAGCGATATAAGAACTGTTTGATCTGGCAGACAGATACTGTCAGTTTTATAAGTAAGGGGCCAGAGCTTCAGTTCCAGGTGGAAGGAATTTGGAAACTGGAATTCCCCTCCAGAAAAAGGAGGAAAATTTAACCAAGCTCAGGAAAATTCTTGGCCATATTGTGCTAAAATAAAACAAAACACAGTGAAGCGGGTGCTTGTGGACTTAGCAGCATGTGTGTTCGCTTGGTTTAGACACACAGGTGTCAATGTCTTGTTTAGAGATTACCTTGGCCTTGACATGTGGCTCTTACAGAAGAGGCAAGATCAGAGGAGAGACATGAGAGCAGTAAATTGGGATGTAAGGTAGAACTAGCATGCACAGATCTGTGGTCTCTGTTACTAAAACTCTGCCATCTTAGTAAAGTGGAAAGCCAGAGTAAGGAAGGGAATATGCACAATCCCACAACACCAGTCCTCCCATGCAACTGGATACTTACAATTTCCTTGTGAATCGAATGAAAATTGTTTGGGAAAACTGGCATAATGAACTAAGGATCTCAAAGCTGTCAGCACTGGTGGATATTACCTGGGCAGAGGCAAGGGGCAATGAAGCCTGATCCTGTATCACTGAACTCAGCAAGAGTGTTTAAATTTAGTTCACTTGAGGCAGGTTGTCAGAGGGAAGGTTGCTGTGGCCCCAGGAGCCTAAATGTGCCCTGATATCTAGTGTTACCTGTGCCGGAGTGCTGGAGAAGAGCAGAGGGTCTCTCTTCTTCGCATCTGTTCGAGTTGTCCTAGATATTCAGATTGTCTCTGAACCTAAGTTATAGGAGAAAGGAGGAAAACAGACAAAGTGTTATGCACCACTTCAGACATGCTCCGCAAAAAATGTACTAACAAGGCAGGTCATAATTTTATTTGCAACTGTGGTGACATGAACAAATCTTTTGAGCTTCTGTTCATTTATAGCTTCAGGGCTTTCCATTCTGTATAGATATGCTTACCTTTGTACAAGTTGAATATAAAATTAGTTGTTTATGTCACTAAAATCTGAACATGCTGTCCCAGAGAGGTGAAAGTGTGTTCTCCCTTACACCTTGCCAAACGGCACAACTACCACTTTTTGGTGTTGAATTATCTGGCTGTGCTTTACTTCCCTGTACTGTATCTCCTTTATCTTCCTGGCAGACATCTTTGCAATTTTGTTAACATTTACATAAATCAACATTATCTTGCACAAATGGTTTCTATGGAATGTATGCAGTACTTTTGTTTTTCTTGATAAACTATAAACATTGGCAACTGAGGTGACTTGTATGTTAAATCGTTACATTTGACCTGTAATTAGATTACACAGGGGATGATTTGTACTTGGAATTGTTCGCCTGTTCTTAACTTCAAGGAATAATATTATAAATGTATCTACATTTCTTTTAAGAACAGCTGGAAAGGGTTTTTTATGGATATGTCAATCTTTAGCTTTGCTAAACTATATTAT
This sequence comes from Falco naumanni, assembly GCF_017639655.2. Taxonomy (NCBI): domain Eukaryota; kingdom Metazoa; phylum Chordata; class Aves; order Falconiformes; family Falconidae; genus Falco; species Falco naumanni. The sequence continues at coordinate 54,709,171 of NC_054054.1, forward strand.
TTTGATAATTGTCCATGTATGCCAACAGGAATTTCTGCCTGTGACAGAAATGTCTATGAAAAGTATTTGTGAATAGAAAGCCACGACTGAACCTTAATGTTAGCAGCAATGATTCCTGTATTAGCTAAAGATCATAGCCATCAGAAGCAAGCAACTCAGCTTTGCATTTTTCTCTGTAAATAAACACTAGAAAAGCATTTACAAAATTTATAAACCAATGAAACTGAAGAGGAATGTTTTATTAATACCATGACTGGTGTGTTTTTACAAAAAATCTTGATCATAGTATTTGAAGACTTGGAAAGTTAAGGTTGTTATGCCAAAAATGTTAATTATGGCTGCAATGATAGCCACTTTACCTTGCTACTGTGTGACTGAAAGGTCCACTATTCTTCTCTGTTCTTTCTTCTCTGCTAGCCTCTGGCTAGAAACTTTCATCACAGAATCATAGAATGGTTTGTGTTGGAAGGGACCTTAAAGACTGTCTATTTCCAACCCCCCTGCCATGGGCAGGGACACCTTCCACTAGACCTGGTTGCTCAAAGTCCCATCCAGCCTGGCCTTGAACACTGCCAGGGATGGGGCATGCACAGCTGCTCTGGCCAACTTGTTCTGGTGTCCCACAACCCTCACAATAAAAAATTTCTTCCTAATATCTAACCTAAATCTACCCTCTTATAGTTTGGCTAACTAAACTTTGGCTCTGTTTCCTCTGTCTCTAGGAGCATATAGGAGTAAAGCCTCTAGGAATAATAGGAGTAACTATTATTCCTGAAGCAGCTCATATTGCTCCAGTCCTTTTCCAAGCCTTTGCCCATCTTATTAATTGCAACTTTTCCAGTGTCTGATGTCCAGATTTCTTCTTCAGACCTCATTATCAGCTTTCCCTTGTACTTCACACTTCAAATTGCTAAAATAATGTTTTGTTTATCCTCCTGTTTTCTACCAGGGTATTTGTTAGTCTCAAGCCAATTCCTGTTAGTTGTTCGGTGCTATTCTAAGTTACAGTCATGGTCCTCCAAGCTGTAAAATCAATGGTCAGAAGAGCAAATGGGGGAAAATTATAATGTTCTAGGTCAAACCAGACTTGTTTTTCCCTTATTATAAAGCATAATCCAAGATTCCTTGTAATTGTTATAAGAGAAAATGAAATAAAAGCACAGTTGTTGAGTAAAGAATATATCTGGGCAACCTTTCCAGTGAACAGTTGATCATTCTGAAACTGTTAGTAATTTTTGGACTCACTTGGACATTAACTTTAAAAATAAAATAATCTAGAAAAACTAAATGTCAAAAATTGTTTGTTGAATGAACCCCTTATGTATTTGGCTGGATTTGCAAGTAGACTGGAAAAGCAAAGAAGTATGATTTGCTTTATCACCTTTATTTCCTCAGTCCTATGATCTTAGCCTACATTAGAGTCCAGGAAGCAGTTTGTGTATGTTTAAATGGCATTTAAGTTTGAAGTTATTATGCTGCATTCAGCTCAATTTCTAACTTTAACGACCGTGCTCTAGAACATAGATCTTCTGCTTCTGAGGTAGGAGAGCTGACTCTAACCAGGATACCAAGGAATATTTCAGAAATTTATGATAAGTGTAACACTTCAACAAGAAGGAATGACATAAAAGATAAAAGGAATTTTAGGTAAGATCTCGCAGGTCTTTCCCCACTATAGCCCCTAAAGGTACTTGTTAAATGGTTGGAGAAGTGAACCAAAGACATCTTTGAGTCAAACAAAGTATTACAGTGACTATGAGCTTTGAACCATCAAATTTCTGAAAATTACTGCAACAAAACTTATTTTCAGTTTGACTGAAACCCCAGTTACTCACAGAGCATTTAAAAGGGAGAAAACTGTTGATGTCTTTGTTCTGTAACCAGCTCTCAGTTGCTATATAACAGATCTGTTTACACTTTAATTTTGCAACCTGTGTTGGGCCAAAAAAAATGACACCCTTCCTCATATATCTAATGTAGTATGTCTGAAAGAGCTATCAAAACAGAACAACGCCACAAAGGGTCAGATTCCATAGCCACCAAGAACAATGTGATGCTAAGTACAGACATGTCTGTTATACATGGTGTCCTAGTAGATAATGACTTATTTACTTTAAGTAAACAATTTACTAATCTTTCATTATGAAGAATTTCACAAGGTAGCAAATGCAAGTTCCCATGGATGAAATGAGTATTGAAAGCTTCAACAATGTGAAAGACTTGGATGAATTTCAGAGACAAAACTCTCTAATACCTGGGTTGGAGCGTTAGAAAGCAGGAATTCTTCATTTTCGGAGCCAGATGCATGGGGGATAAGCTCCCCCCAATGTGCATCCTGACTTTGTTCGCTGTTTATCTTTATATGGCCGATCTATACATATTAATGACATTTCTGAGAAAGTGGTAGCATACTCATTACAGTTCCATGAACTGCTTATCATATCTACACTTCTACTACACGTGTGGCCTAATGGGTTAGGGCTCCTCTGGTGGTTCTTTGGGATATCTTTGTCTTTTCTCCATCCTCTGCTTCATCCTGCTCCTCTTCTTATCCTTTCTATGACCTTCTCTTCTGGCCGTGTTTCAGGACGCTTGGCTAATGTGTTGGTTTTGGAGAGGTTCTTATCTACTTAGTAGCTAAACTATACAATGCAGCGTTCTATAACGTTCTACTAACACAGTGCTGTACAGCTTGGCCATGTCACGGGTGCATATTTGCAACGTTTGCAGTTAAGCACACTGGTAAAATTCCTCTTGTATCAAGATGAACTGACCTCCTGTCTGGTATGAACACGAACTGATCTCCTAGGTTTTGATATAGCTTGTCAGTACCTGCCACTTCATATGAAAAATCAAATAGTTGTTGTTTCATGATTTTTTTGAGAAATTCAGCATTTCAGAAATCAGCACTGACAATATCAGCAGGTAAGATGTTTGTGGGCATGACCACTTAGGCAGACTTTGTTTTTTTTTGTGTTTGCATAATGTATTATATGGGGATTGTAATTTCAAAATATAAAAAAGAATGTCTTTGCATGGGAGAATAATAGGTGAAAATAGAAAAGGAAGGTGTGAAGGGAAATCATTAGTGGAGTTCTGATGTAATTCTTTTTTTTTTTTTTTTTTTTTTTTTTGTCCAGCAAGAACCTGGAAAGAGAAGGGAGCTATGAGATGTGGTAAGGGAGTGGAGAAATTATGTACATGGAGAGGGAATGTCAAGAAGAAGAAGAAAAAGAGAAAGAAGAAGAAAGAAGAAAGAGAGAAAGAAGAAGAGGAAGGAGAAGAAGAAGAAAGAAGAAGAAAGCTTCCAATATAGGCAGATGGACTCTGAACTGAAAGTTGCCACTCAGAAGCAAGATCTCATTCCCATCATAGACAGTTCCATAAAAGTATCAACTCAATGCACTTTACCATCTTTGAGCCGCCAAGTTCAGGTTTTACCATATCCAGTCCTTGAGTAGTACTATATATAAACTACTAGCTTACATTAAAAAAAAAAAAAAAGCCTATTGGCTTCCTAATACTCTATTTGAATGAAACAGATCCATATAACACATTTGACATGTGGATCAGCTCCACTACATTAACACACCAACCGATCAGTCACGTATTTCATGCACCCCTACTGTTATGTAGAGCTAGGTAAAAAAAAAGTTTTCCTACCCCCACAACCCAAATGTCTATTCCCAACGTGCTTCATCGAAACTCTCTTCCTGAAATCGTTACACTACAGCAAGTATCCCTCTAAATATCCCCGTGGTAGCTGGGCTTTGCCTCTTCCCCCATCCTGCATAGGCCAAAGGCTCTATGCAGGGATCATTTCGGCGGGCAGCTTCCTCTGGCAGGTCCCTGCACTCACCCAACCTGAAAAATGCCAGGAGGCCAACAGAAAGCTGTGAATATTACCATGCAGGAGGGTTTGCCACACTGTATTCTGGACAGTCCTACAGATCAATATTATTTATTTTTTCAAATTATTTTCAAATGTTAATAACAATTTAGAAAACACTTTAGTGGGCTTCTGGGGAATGATGTTTTCTGCAAAAGAGGGCAAACAGACCTCCTGACCTATTTGTTCCTCTTTCTCCATGTTCAGGTGGCTTCAGTGCATGTGGCCTCTTATTTTTAACTTCTAACACAGTCAAACAAAGGTAAGAGAGAATAATCCATACTAAGAGAAATAAAATTAATTAATATTGCATTCTAACAAATGTAAAATAAAATCACCGATGCAAGACATTTCAAAACAGCAGCTTTTAACGAAATCATTTGCACAGGTTACATTCTTGTCATTGCTTTCCATGCTTGTCTTGAAAACTGTTTACAGAAACAGTACTGTGCATTCAGTTGATTCAACAGCGGCTTGGTACCAGAAAACAAAACTGCCTTTATATTCATATTTTGATTTCTTTTAATACATATATGCCACAGGGGAGAAAGTATGTTGCTTGACTCTTTCATTGTGCATTTTTAAATTTTCTAGTCCAGGTGATGAGCTGTTAGAAGAAGCACATTTGCTCAAAGAGTATTTAATTTTGTAAAGCAAGATGGTTCATTAATACTTGTGCTATATGTACACAGAGTTACATGATACATATGAGTTTAGCAGTGTCAATAAACTACATCAAAAGAGGCTTTCTCTTAGCTCCAGAGAAACCTAAATCGCACGCCTGGAGCAAAGAATAGTTGGCCACACTCCTCACTGGGTGCTCAATACTCAGAAATGGTGTACATCCAAATGTGGGAACAGAAGACTTCCCATCCCATTCCTTTAAATCTGGCTCAAGACCCTACTATCAGAAGCAGCACTGCTCCAACCAGTTCTTATGCACAGGTAATCAGGACACTGAAGACTGCAGTTTTAAAACATCTCTCTCTGCCCAAGACAGCAGAGCAATGCTTTAGAATATGGAGTTTAGATCACCAGAAAAAGAGAATTTTTAAATCCCCACCAGCATCCCTCTGCTGGTTCAGCCATGCGCTGTTTCATTACGATTTAAGCTGAAAATTTGTAATGATTTCACATAATCATGGGGTATTTGAACAGGAAAACTAATCATCTTCCTCAAGTCTTTTTTCAACTTTCTGTTCATATAAACCTGATGAAATTATTTTAATATTTAAACTATTCAGGTATTTGTGAATGATTTAGTGTCTCAATTTACAAGCATGTGTTTGACGAATGTAGACATACTCCAGTTTATACTGGAAATGCGTATTCCTTTACGTCTCATACAAGAAGAAATCCTATTGCCTTTAAAAAAGCAACTTGATTTCCATTACCTTCCTCTTCAAGCCTGTTTGCAACTGATCTGCTGGCTCTGATTTCTCTCATTACTTTCTGGTTCTCAGTGCCAAGACCCAAATACAACTTCAGGAAGAACCTGAATTCATAAAGCCTGGTAAGAAGGGAATTTTTTTTCCCTCTGATCTTCAGTAGCAAAGTAATATTCACCCGAAGGTGAAATAATACCTTCACTTTGAAGGTGAAAGTAGTACACAGAAATGACAATGACATTGGGCAGTAATTTCCAGTTGAGTCCTTTAAAAATTAAAAGCTGCCATATCTATTTGGACAAAATGAAATAAACAACACAAACCCCTCCTTTCCGTCTACACTTTAGCTAGTATCGTGCCCTATTGATCCACACAACCTATTAATCACGTATTCCTCCCCTTCATCAGGAAGGATTCAAGATTTGTTTGAACTGCTATGTGCAAAGTTTACCCAGTCTACCTGGCTTGCTTTGTAATTAACAGCCACTGCCACAGTTGCAGTAGCGTTGCTGCAGCACGTGGCAGATCCAAACCAGAAAGGTCTCTTTGTACCATCAGCAAACCAAGGACTGTTTTTAACTCTCCAGATATTCTAGTCCCAATGCAGACGGTTGCATAGTCGCAGGTTGGTTTGCTTAGTTGTCTGATAGCATTGATACCAGAACGGGATCTGGCTAACATCCAAATTTTCAGCAGTGCTAACAAGAACTGGCTGGTGTGCTTCAGTAGAGCTTGCTCCCAAAAAAACTCTGGGACCTCACCATTTGTGAAAACACGGATGTGCCAAGATTTTGTACAGTGCTTTACTCAATGTACAGCCAAGCTGGAGCAAAGCCCCTGGTGACTTCGCTTTTGTGCCGTGCTACTGCAGAAGCCAGTCTGAACTTCTAAAGTAAGAGCACTCGTACCTGTGGTGGGTGCCTCCGTGAGGTGCCAGGCAGGGTCATGCGGGAGAGATGACACACCAAAGGTCATCACAGATTTTAACTGAATCACAGGGGATTTTCCCTTATTTGGGGGAATTTAAAGATTGCCCATAGCAGCACTGACATAATAGAAACAAAGTTTATGGGGAAAAAGTAGATTTCTGACAAGGTTATGGCTGATTTATTGCTTGATTATTGGAATACTTTCAGGAAATTTAAAAAAAAAAAAAAAAAAGCCTGGAAACAACTTAAAAGCCTGATCCTGTTATGTGTTTAGACAAAGGATGAGACAGCTAAAGCATTCCAAGAGCATGGGGTATGGTAACAGCGCCCTAATTTCAAGTGCGAATGAAGTCCCAGCGCCTCATCTGGGTTTGTTCCTGTACTTGTGGGATTTGCAGCCCTGTAACTTGGTGGCGCTTCGATGCAGTTAAAAATGCGAGTGCAGGTAAGCGGCATTTTTTAAAGCGGTCAAGGAGTTTGCAAAAATTAATGCTGTTCGGGGATATTTTATTTTATTTTTTTTTTAAACAAACCAAAGCAAAAGAAGCCAGAAGAGGAACACGCGAGCCGAGGCAGGGATCTTCGCAAATGCCCGGCCACGGCCGCCCCCGGCCCGCACGCCTCGCACCCAGCACGCCTGCGTGCGGTTGCCAAGGCGGATCCTGGCATTTTGTTGCGGCTTCTGAATTACTCGGGCGGCGCCGGTGAAGCCCGAGCGGGACGGGCTCGCCTGGCCCTTGCAGACCGAGCCCCGGCCCCGCCGGCCCCGCCCGCTGGCCCGGCGGGACCTGGCGCCGCCACCCCGCATCGCAGGCTCGCTGCGGCCCGAACCACCGCCCCCGGCGCGGAGGAGGCTGCTGGCCGGGGCAGGGGGACCCCGCCGAAGCACGGAGGGTAGCGGCGCCCCTTCCCGGACCCAGCGGCCCGCAGCCCCGGCGCGGCCCGGCAGGTGAGGCTGCGGGCGGGGCGAGCCCGGCGCCGCGGCTCGGCGGGCTGTGGGGAGCCGCTGGCTGGCGCGTAAGGGGTAGCGGGGGCGGTCGGGGGGGGTCCCGCTCCCTTGCCCGGCTTGGGGCGGGGGCGGCTGCAGCCGCGGCAGCGGGGCTCCAGCGGCCGGGCGGCCCCGGCGCGCCCCTCAGGGCGTCGGGTCCCTCAGGCCCCCGGGGGCGCGGGCGGCAGAAACGGCGGCGGGAAGGGAACGGCCCATGGGCGGCTGCTGAGGGAAGGGGTTTAGAAGCCGCCCCGTCCGCGCCTGTGTGGTATTGCGGGGGCTGTTTTGTTTTTTAAGGCCTTTCAGCGCGGTGTTAAAAGAAGCCCTTTGGGTGTTTACACAGAGAGGTATCTTTGTGTGCGTGTGAATCTGCTCATAAATCACGCGGAGCAGGGGAGCGGCCTTGTGGCTGAGGACTTGTGCCGACTTTCGCTGGCCATCCTGTCCCTCCCGTGGCTGAAGCTGGGGACAGCAGATGCTTTGCCGCCCGCTGAAGCTCGGTGTCAGACAGTCACAGTTGATGTTAGAAAGCAGGTGCAGTCGTGTACGGCCATAAAATTAATGAGGTAAAAACTACAGCACGTGGCCGTCAGGGACTTACTGCTTGTTGGCGTACGAGGAGCGAAGTCTGTGCTCGCAGAGCCGCCTTTCATGGGTTCCCGTTAACGGGAATTAGTACCGGGCGGCCGGGCTGCCTGCCGCACCTGGCACAGCGCAAATGCTGTGGGGTTGTTTGTTGTTTATCTCTTTTCCTGAATTGTAAAATGCTACAGTCTACTGAAGAAAGGTGGTAACTGAAGAAACAGGAAAAAAATACATGTATTGATATAAAACCAGACAAATTAGTGACTTCGACGGGTGTGTGTGTCTATGTGTGGAAGTCGTTTGCTATGCTGTATAGAGAATAAATGTTACAACGCTCTTCACCAGAGTTCATTAAATCAAACATAGAGCCATTATTCAAGCTGAGTGTTTATGATACGCTAGTTAACTTCCACTTTAAGTGAAGTTACACATAAACAGGAAACATTTTTTATTTGCTCTTCATATGGATCTATATTGTGTGCCACAGATACAATATTTTTCTAGTGCTGTTAGTTCCTAATTGCAGGACCACATGGTCTACAGTCAGTTTCATTTGAAACTGAGAACATTCAAATAAATTAATCCAGTTTTTCTTCCTGGCAAGCATACTGGCTAAAACAGTAGCGTATCTCTGGTATTGGGAAGCAATGATTAAAACTCTCTTACATATTTAAACCTACTAGTGTTCAGACAGTTCTGTTTGTCCTGTGAGGGTGCCTGACAGTTACCTGACGTGTTACTTTTCCCCCAATGGTGCAGGGAGTGAGGGAAAGGTTACCTCATGATCTGTTCAAGAGCTTCCTCAGAGCATGAGTGTGAAGTCTTTGTTCTCACTGACCCATGATCTCTTCAGGTGCTCTTAAACGTGTTGAATGCTTCAAATACAGAGCCTCCCAGAGCAGCCGAGAGCTCCACTTAGTCTTTGGAAAAAAGACAGGAAAAGATGTTGTGAATGCCTCCAGGCCTCCTACCTTGCACTGCCTGGCTGTAAAGCATTATAGTCTGATCTAGTTCCCCATCCTCCTCTCTAGTTCCCACTGTAGTGTTTGAAACCTGCAATCTTCTTATCTTTTGCTATTGTTTGTGCTTGGGTAACAGTAACTTGTGTGATGGGAGTCTAGCTCCACCCATAATACAGGTGTTTGCAGGAAAGAGATTTGTACATCCCTTTGCAGAGGTAAGGTACACAAGATGCACCCCCTTTCCCTTGCGATGGTGCTGATATTACTTGTTGAACTGTTGTGCTAACAGCAAGTTGTCATGGTTGTTGTCATCAGGTTAGTGGATTATGACTTGGAAGCAGAAGTGGGGAGATGTTTTTTGTCTGTTTTCAGTGCTTTCACAACCAATATTATCCTGAGACAAGTGCTTTCTGTTCATAACAGAAACTCTAGGTGTCATGGAGAATAGCTGTCCAGCAGCTGTCCATTAAATTTTAATCACAGGTGTCTTTAAGTTCCCTTCTTCTGCATACCCTGTTACTTACTACTCTAACTTGCAAATCTGATCAAGCTTGAGGAAAATAGTTTGGAATTATATTGGCCAGAACTTGGAAGCTTTATTGCAACAGCAAGTTTCTGGTTTGTAGATGAGGCAGTTGTACCTGTAGTCAGCCAGATCAGTGAGGGTGTGTATGTATTTTTAACATTGAATCAGCGTGCTAAAACTTTATGGAGAGATGCTGCATTTGGGTCTACACCAGATATTTTTTTTTTTTTAATTTTGATTTATTTAGCGTTTGTAGAACTCTTTGGGTTTGTTTTTTTTTTTCTATGCTCACATTCTTTCTTCATCTCTCTTCAGCAACCTCCTAACAACAAATTCATGTTTCATTCGAAGATTTTCTTGTCTAAAGAGTGGAAATTTATTTTCTGAACTTTGAAAGGCCATTCTCTCTTTTAGGAGAATGATGGCCTCTTGGGACCTTGAGGTTTTTTTTGCCACTCAGCTGAGTAATCTGCTTGAGGTTCAGCTCATTTCTTCCATAGACAAAGGCAGGGTCTTTTCTTCTCTAGTTCTTCCCAGCTGAGCTTCATATTAATCAAAGCTGTGATTTACAGTGTTGCAACTGTGCAGTGTGTCTGCACAGGGCAGAGCACCGTCATCTTTATTAAGATGTCATTTGTCTTTTGGGAAGGTATATTCATCAAATAATCTTAATAGCAGTGTGTCTGGCAGGCCAGCAAAAAGGATTTTGGCAAAGAAGTCGCAAACAGTAATTGGAAACCCTTCAAGTCTTGAAAGTCCTGACAGCACAAATGTTAGTTCACTTGCTACATACGCTAAAAAGGAGTACTTTGTGCTCAGCTGGAGAAGGGGTTTGAGCTCCAGGTCCTTAGATGCTGTTCTTTTTTCTGTGAAGTCTTGTACATATCTTCTGGCCAACTTACCTGTAAATTCTGTCAGGAATTTTTATACTATTGGGTATTTTTCTTTCTCCTTTCTAACCACAAGAGTTTAAATTTGGTTTAGGTAATTTGGTACTTTATTCTGTTGAAGAATAGTGCTTTTTTTGATAGTACTGCTTGTTCTGCTTCAGTAGGGCTTCATAAAATAAATTTGTTTGCTCCATGGATCCATCAGTGCTGCATCTAACACCAGGGATGCTGGAGCTTAACTCCCGCTGGAAGAAGCTGTTTGCCTGAGGCCCAGGACCTCTATATGGAGACAGTAAAAAGTTGCCTCTGCAGGGTTAGTGGCTGTCAGTTTTGTGGAGCAAGTCGTGGGAAAGGAGAATGACATGTGGCCTCCTCCAGATGAGGTGCCAGAATTCAGGAAGCAACACTGGTCAGGTTTCTGAAGCATGCTGGGCTGGGTGGACACTGACCTGTGCCAGTCTTGGAGAGGGGAAGAGTGGGTTGAGTGTCACCTGCGCTGGGGAGAGGGAGTTTGAATGGGGGAATGCTGGCTCAGCACGGGGCGTTTGGTGGCTGCCTGCTGGAGAAGTAACAGCTTGTGTTCCTCCTTTCCCCTCCAACGCGGCATGCTGCCATCCTCCTTTGTTTTGTGTGATGGGGGCAGGAAAGGGGAGCGGAAAAAAGAAAGCTGAGCAAGTCTGACCTGGGGAGAAGAGGTATGTAATTTTTCCTGAGGAATGTGGGGGCGGGCAGGGAAAAAGCTTGAGAATGGTTGTACTGAAGTAAATTGTGTAGGAAAAGAGAAGATCCTTTCTGTTTGGTCAGAGTATCACCTTGTAGTTTTGATTTTTAGGCTGGTGAAAAGAGCAAATTCTGCTTTTCGGTGTTGTTAATCCTAAGTATTCAGAACTCTTTTTGTCAGCACCAGACCATGCCTAGCTTTCTGTGCTAAAGCTGCTAAATTCCTCATAGTTCTCTTGTATTATTCTTCCCCAGACAGGAAAACTAGTTTGTTTTATTTTGGTTCTCTCTCTCTTTTTTTTATTTTTTTTACTTTATTCTTTACTCTGCGATTAAATTTATCTTGTCTTAGGCCTCTTCTGAACATTTAACCTGACTTCTGAGCCTCCAAACATTGTCATAAGTGCATATTACTGCTGCAACCAGAGCAAGTAGGGTAAATCAAAGCACTGTGCTAGATGTACTTTAAGCAAGTTTTATGTGGAACTTAAGCATATTTTTTGATTCAACTAACACTGGGGCTTTTTATTTTTTTTTCTTGAAGCCTTCCCTATTCCACCTCTGGGAAGGAAATTTTTATTTTATTGTTTATGTAAAGTGTGAAGGAAATTTGAGAAACACGTGGGCTTGTGGAGAGTTGGGTAATATCTTCAGAGACTGTCAGAAAGGATTTCCTGCATTTAAAATTGTGCTGTTTAGGTAATACATTAAATATATTAACACTTAGATGATCTCTATTATCCATTTTTAGGAGTCGATAATGCAGTTTAGTGAACAAGCATGTGGAATTCACTTCAACTCTTTTCAAGATGGTTCTTCTTTGGAAGAGATGATGGATGCTTTGAAATTTCTGTAGTGTCTTTTCGTTAAAGGAGAATTCTTAGTAAGAGATACTATTCTATCTGCAATAATAATGCTTCTTATTAGACACAGAGAATCAAATCTCTGCATATAGTCTGTTCAGGAACATTTATGGTAAAGCACTGGCTTCTTTGAAACAAGTAACAGGTCTTTGTATCTGCATTAGTGAAAATAAATAAGGTAAGAAAACTATTATAAATCTCTACTATGTGTAAGATGATACAGAAATGTATATATATTTTTAAGTATAGATAATATATGCATATACAGATTTGCAGTATTAGAGCCTAAAAAAGAAAATAAATTCTATTGAAAACCTGAAAATGAAGGGAAAATAATATTCTGTTGAAAGAAAACTTCATAATTCAATACCAACTTTGTTTTTTGCAGAGGCAGCACGATTGTGACTTGCGCTTACACAGTCAGCAACTGGAAGAATGCCAGGTTCTAAAAGTAATGTGGTGTCTTTACATGAGGATGTTATAAATGATAACTTCAGACTTGAGTAAAATTAAAATTTCTAATGAAAAAGGATCTGTTGAAAAAAGAATGACTCTGATTGAGAAGAATGGCTATCATGACTCTGTATACATAAATGCAGCTAAGATTTTTCAAGGCATTCATACTGAAAAGCGTAAGGATAGAATATTGGTGCGATATGGTGATGCCTCAGTATCTCCCTTGCTGACTTTTAAAGATGAATATTCCCAGCGTGAATCTTATGAACTGGCTTTCAGTGCTTTAAAATGTAAGTACAAAATTTTCCAAGAATTGTCAACAGAAATGATGCAGCAGAGCAGATATTAAAAAAAAAAAAAAAAAAAGTTCTGCCCAACACCAGAAATCTGGGAAAATTTTTGTTGAACTACAGATGACTACTAGACTACTTGTATCCCTCAAATATTTAACTATATCTAAGTGTTGTTAGCATTTTGTGGAATCAAATGTTTAAACTCTGTACTTTTTCATGCAATTCCTTTACATGCAACTTTTTTAGCGTTGCTACTGTTTGTGATTGAATTATTTGCTGTTAATTTTCATTATATTTACACTTCCAGCTTTTTCTTTAATGATTAATAAGTTTTTATTTTTCTTCCATAGAATGTTGTACATTTCGTAGCATAACTTGTCAATATTTTCTTTTTTTGCAGATCAAGATCTTCTTGAAGAAATATTGTTAGATAGTTGCGTTTACCCGTGCCAGTCAATAGTAAGTGAACATTTTTATGAGGAAATGGATTTTGTGTTTTCTGAGTTGATGTAATTAGAATATTTTCTGAGGATTCTGCAACATTCTTCAAAACAATTTTTTTGTTTTGAACTGTATGGTAGCCTAAGACTGAAATGTTGCTGTCCTTTTTAGGTAGTCTAAAGCATCAGTCTCCAAGGTAGCAGATACATTAAGTGTATGTAGATCTGTTGTAATTGTTGTTGGACCTTACTGCTAGGAATCAAAACCTTCAAAGAAAGACGGCAGGAGAGTGAGCCGTAATGCCTACTGCAGTGTAATACTTGCTTATTCCTGTTGTCCATGAGCCAGTCCGTGTCCATGTGCTTTCCTTCCCAGCTGTATCCCCTTGTGAGTGGGGAAAAAAATCATGTTCCTTTCCTGCCCTGGGAGCTGGAAGGCATGGAGTGAACCCTGTCAGACAAAAGAATCCATTGAACCCATGTTTCATGTCCTGGGCAAACTGTATTGCAGACAAACATTGCACTTGTATTGGCAAAAATTGGTCCAGTTTACTCTCTCAACAGGCTTTCCTGCTTTGAAAAAACCTAGAGCTGACAGAGTAATCTGCTATTCCTTCCAGTTCAGTCTCTCATGCCCTTGAAAATTACAAGATTAATTTGAACTGATGTTATTTGTGGAAATTGATGTGAGCAGGCAGATGATCTAACACATTTGATTTTTGGCTTGGTTTTGTAAGGAACTAAGACTTCTGTGGCAACATTTTTTGTTTGGTGGTATTTCCCTGATAACTTGAGTTTTCTAGCTAATTTCAGTTGTATTTGTGAGAAGGTAAGAATTTTTGAAGGCACAAGAACTATAGGAATGTCATGAAAAGAGGTAGACAGGAAGTGCTGTTAATTACTGTCCCTAAGAAGAGGATGCTCCCTGCTGTAAACATTTAGACATGGGAAGGAGAGTTTACATATGTCCCAGCTGCAGAATGGTTATTATAACTGAGCTCATTGGTTGTTATATACCAAAGATTACTACAAGAGAAAAATTGATAAAGAAGTCTTTGTTAGCTTAGCTATTCAAGGAACTACCTCATGAGGAGAAAATAATTTCAAAGTTTAAATTCTGGTAACATTAAAAGTTATTAAGATATAGTATATTATCAGTCTGTATGGAAAATGTTTTAAATTTTGATAAGCTAAATAATTCAGTTGGGTATTTCAGTTTTTAGAAAAATTCTTCAATGTTCTAGTAACTCTTCATGAGGAATTCTTTTCACATTCTTAGGAATAAGCTTTTCACTGGAGTTTTTAATGCCTCTTACATGGGAGACTGCTGTTTGATACGGATCTTTTTGCAGACATAAGGCATGCTTTGTGTCACTTTCTCTATCCAGTTACTTTTCTGTTGCAGCCAGATGAATTAACCAGCTTGCTTGTTGTGATGCTTTATGACCTGCAAGACCGAAAATTTCGAGCACGAGAGATTTTTGATGAAGAGGAACCTGTAGCAGAAGTTCGGAAGATAGAGCGTTATCTATACAGATTTACATGCAAAAAGCTTTTTTTGTTGATATATACTAACAGAAATACAGATTTGTATAACCAGTGCCTTTTAAAACTAGTTATTACAGATGTCTTTTGTCTTTTGAGTTTCGTGGGCTTTGTTTTTATTTTTAATGAGAACCTGGTTTAAAGGGGAACTTTCATATTCCAAGAGTTAAGAAAAATAGAGCTAACAAGCCATGTTTATATTGTGGATTATTTTGCTAGAATCTTATTTTGGAGTTGAAATTTTTTTCATACAATTTAGAAAAGAAACTAAATAGTAAATGTTCATAAATAGGAGTGTAATAGAGTTAACAGGTCATGGAATGGAATAACATCCATTTATGTAGCAATACTTCTATTATGCAACTTTCTTAAATATTTATTATTTTCAATATAATTAAAAAGATATGTAAAATAAACATTTTAAGTAGTGTTCAATTATTTGTCAGTGTTGATGAAGTCAACAGGCATTTATTGGACAAAATTGTGTTGCTGATGGATTTAGAATAGTCCAGAAGTTTATGAATATCACAATTACAGGGTGTTTGTGGAGGCCAGTAACTAATATACCTTGATATCTGAAGTAGCTCACCAGCAATTTTTATTTGCTTTGAATTATCATGTATCAAGATCATGCATAAAGCTTGTGGGAAGAAAAGACTGGGAATATTTCCTCTTAAATGAAAACGTCAGAATTATGAAATTGACTCCTGGTTGTCATCATACTTGTGTTTCTGTATGCATTTAGAGGTTAGCTTGCATCAAATGCTCATTCTGCACCTGAATGTATTTATATCTTCAAGCATGCAAAAATATCTGATGATTGTATTCCAGAGATTGACATACTTGAGAGTCATCTCTTATAATTCCAGTCCTGTGTGCATTTAAGTAAAACAAAAGTAAAACAATCTTACCGATGTACCTTGCATCTACCACTGTCTGGGGTAGAAAATGTCTTGTAACTGTATTTTCTGTAGGGGCTTGCAAAATGAGGCCTCACTTTTGGTTTCTAAGCAAGATATTATTGTAATAGAAATAGTGCATGTTAGTAGCGGATGTAAACATTTATAGAACTTACTAAACTTGTGTCTTGTTAAACTTGCTGAAACTTCTGTAGTTTTAGGACCAAGTTGGCAGCTGCACTAGCAAGATGTCGCATCAAACATGATGCTCTTTCAATTGAATACATTTTACCAGAAACCACACGGAAGCAGGAACAAAGGGCTTCTGCTTTACCTTTATGTGTTTGGATAAACACATCTAAAATCAGGTAAGGTCTGTAAAGTATCGTCTAATATTGATGTTTTACGTGTGAAGGGATACAGTTTGCTACACACTTGTTTTAGAATTTCCAGGTTATATTATTACCAGTAATTTAAGTTTCCTATAGTAAATTCTGCTTAGACCAGTGACGTTGTGTGTGGGGGGTGTGTGTGTGTTTGTTTATATTGCAGTAATGGTATTCATAAAATGTGACAAAGTTGTGAAACAGTTTTTCTTACTATTCTGTTGCTTGTGTGGGTCTTTCACCAAATAAATGAGGAAATAAAGTTAGAAAAAAAACTCTGCATGGGTGAGCAAACTCGATGAAAAATAAAGAGAAAAGGGTTTTAAAAGTGGATGTATTACTGTAAGTCATAACTTGGCAAAGAGTGTTAAGACAGATCCAATACTTAAAATTGGTGTTTATTCTGTAAGGTTAGTGTAAACTTGAAATAAAAATAGACTTTCTAAACCCCTGGTGTTCCCAGTTCTGTACTGATACATGAACCACACCAGGTTATTCTGTTATCTATTTTGTTAGACAGGTAATCCATTTTATTACTTTGTCAAGAATTTTGTTTTCCTGCTCTTGTCTTGGACCAGTGTTCCGTGCTTAGATTATAGGCTTTTCAAGAGAGAGGTATCTTAGGCCGGTTTTGATTTTGTAACCTTAAG
This sequence comes from Falco naumanni, assembly GCF_017639655.2. Classification (NCBI taxonomy): domain Eukaryota; kingdom Metazoa; phylum Chordata; class Aves; order Falconiformes; family Falconidae; genus Falco; species Falco naumanni. The sequence continues at coordinate 54,725,580 of NC_054054.1, forward strand.
TAAGACTGAACTAAAAGCTGCTGCGTTGATCCTACATCTAACGTACCACGTAAGCTTATGGCACTGTATAAAACTGCGTTGCAACAAACAAGTCTTGGTGTATATACCTTTAAATCTTTATGATACTTGAATTGCAAACCTCAGCATTTATGCCTTCATTACATTTACACAAGGATTATTTCAGTTATCAGCCATTAAATTAATTGGTGAGCTGGCTAAATTGAAAGCAATTGGAAGGACTTAAGTATTCAGGCAGTTCATTTGCTACAGTGTCTCCTGAGCACATGGACATTTATGTTTTGATGCTTTGAATCATCCTCTGGAGACACATACCTCTTTCTGAATTTATTTTATCAGACTTATTAACTTAATTGTTTCAAACCAGAACTTACATACCTAAAATAGAGTGAATTCCCCTCCTCCATTAGGCAGTATTGCACTTTTTTATGTATATATGCATGTGTGTATACTCACACACAAAAAAAAAGGGCAAAACCCCGTGTAATGATTGTGAGCTACATTGCTTAAGTAACTCTTGTATATTTAATGGTCAGCTGCATGTTAACAGCCTTCAAGATGTTTTCAGAGATTTGAAGAAGAAGGGATTCACGAGAGTTGAATCTGTGTCAGACTTCGACGGTTATACGTACAGCGTGGACCAACACTGTCATGATGTATTGTTTTTTCCTTCCTCTCTTAAAGAAGAACTGCTTAATTTAGATCTTTTTGCAGACTGCAAACTCTTCCTGCAGGTAAGTTGATGTCACCCTTGAATAATACGATCTACAAACTAAAGTAATGCTTTGCATGAGTGAGGTCATGTATCATGTGACTGTCCTATTAAGTCAGTCAGTCAGCAATATACTCTCATAAGGGTTTGGACCTTTTTAATAGTTAGAAGGTTAGAAACTGTTCCACTTACTAAATTTAGCATGGCAATATTAATGGTTATAATCGATTGCTACAATTAAGTTAGTAGAATGTTTTAAGTTTAATCTTAAAACTGTTAAAATAAACATCGAAAGTGGTCGAAGAGGCAGACGTTTCTGAAAATGCGAGGACAGTTTCTGTGTAACTCTGTATGCATTACCCCCAGTTCATAGATGATGGTACGCTAATATTATAATCCCTCTTCCTCTTCAACTCTGTATTTGTGATGGAATGATGCTTCTTTATATTTTGTGCAGTGTGATTCCTAAATCTTCATAAATCCTACTGGTCTTTTTCCTGACTTGCCATCATTAGCCTCCCCAGGCAAGACTGGGCAGAGGTTCCTGTTGTAGAGCAGTGGTTCGGAGTAACTGTTCAACGACACACAACCACAAATTATCTGAAGTGTCTGATGATTCTTGTGTGCCTAGCAGAAACATTTCAAAGGGCATTTTCACTACATGCTTTTTCATTTTCTGGAAATTTTAGCCTCAAAATTTATTACCCGACTTACAAAGCAATTCAGTATTCAATATTCAATTTCAGTATGTGTATTTTGAATGGAAGACTTACAGAATATAACTAGATATGAGAGCCCCTTAGGTCACAGGAACAAATTCTGAGTATGACTACTTAAGAATATTCAAAGTGAGGAAATTGCACCCTCAAAAACATCTCTCTTTGGTGGGGTAGGGTGGTACTTGAATGCTGTAAGTAGATACACAGATGTTGATGTGAACTTAAAGGTTTTAGTGCTCCCCTTTATCATCAGTGTTTGCAAGATTTGGTGCAAATAAAGTAATTTAATGGAGAGAATGTCCGATTTACCTTTTTTCTCTTCATCACCTGTAGCATTTCACTTACTCTTGTTGAGAAGTCCCTGTGCTTTCTGCATTCAGATCTGCCTCTGTGGTGTTCACATTCCAGCAGAATCTTGGGTTTTCATCTGTAAGGACCTCATTTCTCCTATAACTATTGTCAAGAGCTAGGTGAATAGTTTTGCATTTCTCTGTTAAGCTGCCTCAGAGAATGAATTCTGCATATTATGGCTTATGTTTGCCTTTTCTGGAACTGGCTGTTGCTAGGCGTTCCTCCCCATGGCGATGATACGCACTACATTGTTTTAACCTCCAGATATTATGCTTTCTTATGCATTAGTCAGAATGATATTATTTAAATTTAGTGAATGACTTAAGATGTTTGGTTTTGTACTTTCTTTAATTCTGTATTAGCAGCTATCCCCGATTAGTTTTTCTCCTCCCTTCTTTCCTGTTTGTCATGAAAACAATGAAATACTTCCCTGATTTTGGAAAGGAGGTTGGCGTTCATAGAAACCAACATAGTTGGTTACGCGTAATTTCTGTGTCGTTATTTTCCAGGATAAGTCTCGCAGCCTTGCTGTACACTCTGCACATGCACTGTTGAATACAGCTGATGACATTATCGTGGCTCATGTAGGTTCCCATCTGACCACTGCCCATATGTCAGTGCTGACAAACAGCATGTCCAGAATTTTTGTTTGTGGTGTGAAATCCTCAGCAAAAGCAGCAGAACTGAGGAACTTGTTCAGTCACATTGGATGTAAAAGTAGGTGTTAAAACAGTTGGTGTGCATAAAGTATTGTTATGTAGGTGTTTGTGGTATATATAAATATGGCATAATTCTATCAGCGTTCAGAGATTTCATATTTGAGGACTTGGGGAGGGCAGTAGCAACTTATCTTTTTGTCACAGGATGAACTGACACCTCTTCAGCTACAGTCAAGTTCATCAAAGGCTGCAAGTTAACCATGTCATAGATGCAGGCTCTGGAAATGTCAGGGTGAATTTTTCCATATAAGTAGTTACTGTACAGCAGTTGGTGTAGCTGGGAGCTTTTGGGTCCATTTATTTCAAGTCCTGGCTGTTGCTTTCAGACTGATTTTCAGCCATTTGTCAGCGTTAATCCAAAACACATGCACTTGTCCAGTTTACCTGGAGGACACAGAACAGAAAGCAGCAAGACTTCAGAACCCATTAGCAGTCTTTTCAGTGGAAGACGCTCAGGTCTGGCTAGTTTTTCAATCTGTTTGAAATCAGTGGGGCATACTTTGGAGGATCAGGGTCTAGCAGGCTCTAGCTCCATGGAAGCCTATATAACATCACAGTCTCTTCCCCTTTACCACATTAAAATTAGGCAGGCTTGCTTGCATGTGGAACTACTGAGTTTTCCCCTTTTTTCAGATATTCAGTTGTTACATGAAGACTTTACCGAGATTAGACCAACAGATTCGAGACTTCAAAACACAAAAGTTATTTTGCTGCTACCACAATGCTCTGGACTGGGTGTTGGCAATCCAATAGACTTTATTTTAAATGAACATGGAGGTAACTTTCAGTACAATAGCTAGCTCATGTCATGCTTCTTGGTAGAAATTGCATTCAAGTATTGTGGTCTAGACATCATAGCTGCCTCAGTAAATTGTATCATTTATTAAAAAAACCTTCCTTACTTTAACTACTATAACATTTATATACTAAATAACTTGCATAATTCTGTGTGTCTGCTTCAAATTGATAGTATGAAGTTTTGAGGGTTATTCTTGGGAGCAGAGTGAATATAGCCTTTCTTTTAAGGGAAAATGATTATAGGCAGAAAATCTATTTCAAGATACCAATGTGTGTATCATTTTCCATTGATTACATTCCTTCCTTTATTGATTGTTTGTATAAGTCCATTTACTGTACAACTTTTGTTACATAGAAGCAGCTAAATTACAGCTAAAGAGGGAAAGAAGAATCATTAAGGCACTCCTTGGTATTGTAATTTGCAAGACCTACCTTTGCACTGCACCAATAACAACTGGGTCTTATACCAAAGCATTTTGTGGAAACAACTTATTAAAGTCGACACACTACAAGTTGCAATAATACAATTACAATTCTTTATTTAGATGCAGGATTGCTGAGACACCTTTTCCAGGGATCTGTATCTGAGGATAAACTCAGTATTCTTGCTGAGAGGCAGCTAAATGAGTTGATTCATGCAATGAAATGTAAGTGTGCTAGCTCCCCAGTTTCTGGGAAGTCCTTGTGCTATCGATTCCATTGTACTATCACCAGTTTTTATATAATTAAAAATACACCGATTATGCTGTTAGTTAACAGTAAGTGTGTAACCAGTACTCCTAAATAATGATTTCCTCAAGGCGTTTCTGTGTCCTAGTGTTCACCAGCCATTAATACAATAATCTTCAGCATTGTGTAGAGAACTGGCTTACTCATACTGTGCTTTGGAAAAGTTGTAACTGTAGTCTGACTCCACCTGCATGCTGCCACTTTCCCCCTCCATTGGAAGCTGTGTGAAAAGGCAGGATGCAGCTTTGAATTTGTGCTGAAATCTGCAAATATTTGAAAATATTTTAATTATTAAAAAACAATAGAGATTGAATGCTAATGTGTTCAGGAGGATACATTTTATTGGTAAAAGTAACATCCAAGCATAATTTTTACGATGTTTTCAGTCCTTACTAAATCACTGTGTGCACGAGGAACTTGAACAGTGAAAAAAATTTCTTTTTATTTTGTAGTTAACAAAGTACGAGCTATTGTTTACTGCACTTGTTCAGTTTACCCAGAAGAAAATGAACTAGTAGTGGAAAAAGCACTGAAATCTGGAGTGGAAGGAAATGAAGTCCCACCATATAGGTATGGAATGAGTAGTTTTGTCTATGGAAAAATTAGAAGTATAACTTTCAATCATAGCATAATTCTTAGCCTAGACCGATATTTGTGTCTTGCATTAGAGTAACATTTTAAATAGTTTTTTGCTGCCCCTCATTCCATTTCTTTTGGTGTTTGCTACTTAGTGCTTTCATCCTCTTGACTTTTTCCTCTAACGTTTTTGTTCCCATCTGAAATTGAGATTGGAGGAACGTGTCACTGGTTGGAAATAACATTGTGGTGAGGTTCTGATAGGATAAAAGCAGTATCTCTATCAGTATTCAGAGAATGAAGCTAGTTTAAGATAAAATGGAGACTAGAAGTCAGGGAACTTGCGGGTATGCTGTCAGCTTCTGACCTAGAATTACCAGTTTCAAGGGAAAAAGAAATGACTTCTTAAAATGTGAGTATAGAAGAGTGAAAACCTCTTCTGTAGGCTTGCTCATCCCTGCATTCAGATGAATGACTTTTGGGGGGAACAGGTCACAGTGAAAGAATATACTGTGCAATCATAACAAATACGTAGGAAAAATGTGTGTTGTATACTTTATGTAGTTAAAGCCTCAGCTGGAGCAGTTGTTAAAAGATTGATGGGTACTTTCTGGATTTCCCTTTCAGTCACAGTAGATAAATGCAAACAGTTGGCACTTACTTGCACGTAGATGTAACAGTTGATTACGGAATGCAGGTTAAAAGTGGTTTTGTTGCAAAGAGCACAGGAAAGTAATACTGTATTTTTAGATTTCATATTATCTTACATGATGTTAATGACCTGGCTATCATAGGGAAAGGTACTGTTGTTCAAGATATCATTCAGTTTAGTTAAACTCTGCATGATTAAAATGGTAAATGTTAACTGTGCCCAACCCAAATTTAAAAGAGTTCTGTTATGCATGATGTTAAGATACAACAAAGTGCATCTTTCTTGCAAATCACTGATAGAAAAGAGCAGCTTGCTTGAATTTTTACGCTAAATGGTCTTCTTGCAATAAAGCTGCTGGTAACCAGCATAAACAGAGCAGCAGTAGAACACCGTAAATAAAAGATACAGTGTGATTATGGTTAAGATGAAAGCTCTCACTGTTTAAGATGCGTGTACTACTTATGACAATTCCTTGTACACTTTCCTTAGAATTAATTAGATAACTTATTTGACTGTAAGAATGCAGGATAGAACAAAAAACTTACTAGCCCCTGTATTCACAGTAGCATCTGTGAGATCCTGTGTGATCATCACAGATAGTATTAATTTCCTTTTCCAACAAGACTGAGAGCTTTCAGGAAACTTACGCCAGTTGTGCTTACGCGTATTCTATCTTTTAGAATTACTCTGCAGTGCTGGAGTGGTGCCAAACAAAATAAGGCTTTGCTGGAGTTCGGGGTCATACAGCTGGTCTTAGGGCTGTGAAATTATCAAGGTGATTTTAAGCATGTACCCACTGTCAAAACAGTTTTTAGCAAAGGATTTACCTTTAAGTGTACACATTGTAAACGGGTGTGTATAGAGGAGAATTTAAACCATTCATGCATCTCGCTTTGGCATATCAAATTTGAGTTAATTTCTGCATCAATTTTCAGGGTCAGACATCTGTTAAAATAAAATTATCACATTTTTGCATTGAATTATGTGATCTAAAAGCAAACCCTCTGATTTGTCATAGGATATAGCTTTATTTAGTAATGCAGGGAGGATATGAGCCTTGTAGTCTGTTTTACCAAGTCTACAGGGAGAACAGGAGAAAAAGACTAGTTCTTTCTTCCTCACTGATTCACTGCAAAACTGTAATTTGACAAAACAGCTCTCAGTTACTACAAATAGGCAATTTTTTCTAACCCAAGATATTTAGTTTAGACTTATCATCTTATTATGAGCATACACTTAGTAACTCAAAGACAACACCTTTAAAATTTGTGCGTACTGCTTAGTGTTTTCAGAGCATTCCCCAACTTCGTGAACAACTTGATAATCTGGTAATTGCAGACCTGAGAAACAACCCAGTTGTTAATTATGTTGATATGTATTTATTATCTGGTGGTTAATATACATAATAGACATAATTTGGAAAACTACTTTTAATACATGCTTGTTTATTTCCTTTTATATCCTTAAATACTATTTTCTGGTCATTCGTTTATTTTTTTACAGGCTTATTCCTCCCGTCTTTTCTACTTGCTCTAATTCAAAGGCTTCCACTGAAATGTTTTTCAAAATGGAGCCATCAGAAATTTCCAGTGGCTGTTTTTTAGCTATTCTAGTAAGAAAGGTAAGCTAAGAAAACTATCATTTAAAAACACTTCACAGAAGAAGAATATTGCCATTTTCCACAGAAGAATATATGAAATGGAACATTTTTTTTTAAAAAAAAAAAGTAGTCCTGGCTGTTCTCTCATTGTCTTAAGAACAAAGAATAGGTGAGCAGTTGAAATGTGCCACTTTCAGAGCTTTATGCTGAGCACAGTTTTCCAGCACGTGCCTTTTTGTAATGGAGCTGTTCATGATCAGAGCAGTCTCTGGCTGTAAGTTAGTGTTAGGAATATCCAGAAGAAACAGATTCTTGCTGTCACACCTTGGAGTGAAACACACAGCTTGATTAGACTCATGATAAATGGTGCCTAGTAAGGTTATCTGTTGTGCCTGTATGTCTCACCAAGATTTTCCAGTATCCAAGAAGATACTGTCACCCTTAGGGATTACGACTTCATTATAATTTGAATAAAATAGCTATGAATACGTTTCCTTCCAAAACTAAGGCATATGCAAATCTGGCTTGAAAGGCAGGGGGGCTTTTGCTGAGTAATGGAAAAGACTTGGCAGGATTCCTGAAGAAAGGCCTTAAAGCACTAGTTTGCATCTCTGAGCATCAATGTTTTCCTCACGTAAAGATGCAAGATCTTATTTGGTTATTTGTACCACTTTCTTTCATACTGCAATTACAGTGCTTGAAAGAAACTTGTGTCTTGGGGGAAATTAGAAGATTTTATTAAGAGTAAGAGAATCACACGAGAAGCCTTTCAAGTTACCTGGTTTTGACCTCTTTCTTTTCAATGTAAAATATTTTTTTAGCCTGGCTCCCTAAGCTAGTAAGTTTTAGTTAATTGTGCTGTGTAACATCTGTCTACCACGTTATGTCCCTCTAGAGAAAGAAATACTTTTGTTTCAGGTAGTTGATCTGAGTAATTTATTAGTCAAATTCTGAAGCACAGAAGCAATTGTTGCTGTGGCCAGTTTTTAGGTGACGCTGGAGATGAACTTTTTCCACAAGGCAGAAAAAGTCTACTTTAAGTACAATTCAAACTGAAATTTCTGGTTTACGGAAGCCTTCTTCTTGGCTAGTTGTAAATAGTTTTTTCCTCATTGCTTTGGATGTTGACCTGCTTTCTAGTTAATCTGATTTGAAAGTTCCTTGCTTATGTATTATGAGCAAGGATTTTTGTTATAATACAAATTATTCATATTTAATATCACTGCTAATATTTCTGTATTTTAATAACTGTTTCTGATACACACACTTACATATGTGCATGCATGTTATTACAGACACAGTACAGAGCAAGTCAGTGTGGGAGACACATTACAAAATCTAGAATTCAGTTTCCCCTCTTCAGGTCTGTAGAGGGCAAAATCTCTGAAGAGCAAATGCTCAGATAACTCTTTACACAACAGTCACGTTCTTAATTTCTTAAGCAAAAAGGTTGGGTAGCATTTATCACATACAGTAGTATTTAGCAGAAAGACTTAAATCATTTTTCTTGTGGAGTAAATTCTGAAGAATCTGGGATTAAAGTACTGAGTTTGCAGCTGGGTTCTGTGGCTTAGATGCATTGTTTCCTTTGAAATTTTCAGAAAGATTCTTCTGAAAATGTGCCTGTTAAAGACATTTTGGCTCATGCTCCAGCAAAAGGACTACTAGACGGCAGTTTTGTTAAAAAATCAAAGGAAGCGGAGAAAAAGCAGAAAGTAACACAACGTAGACGTAATATTGCTGGTGGTGGTATAAAGCCCAAGACTGTGGAGTTCCTTCGCTGTCAAACTGTATCTAATATTAAGGCTGAAGTTTCTGTGTCTAAAGCAGTCAGCAACATACAACAAAAGAATGTGAACCAAACAAACAGCTATGTTCAGCTGAAGAAATCTATCAATCCTGCTTCAGCCACAGCTCTGCCTAAAGTGCTGAAGCACACATCTTATTTGTCGCCTACTGGCAAGACGTATGAAAGACAGACCCTTGCTAGGAAGACACATGCAGAACGTAAGAGGGTTGTACTGAAGCCCGTGGAAATAGTTTTGCCTCCCGTGATAACACCATACCCAAGTTTGCAAGGAAACAAACCCAGGATATCAACTCATCCTTGTTTTCATGCGTGGACTGGAGCAAAGGGTTCAGGTGGTAGGGTACTTCCACCACCTCTGTCTACCGTGGTCAAGCCAACTGCGCTTAGTCTTCCTCGACCATGGCTGTAAGAATCTTCAGATTTTGCCCTACCTTTACAAAGAAGGTAAAGATTCCTGTATATATTAATCAATACACTTAATTACAGTATACCCGTATGCAGGATGATCTTGCTGTGGCAAAGAGATATGGGATATCTGCACAGAAATACCCATATTAGATAATCATTTTTAAACCAGTAATTGCACCTTAAAGTGAACGAAGCTCAGCTGCATAAGGCTGATAAGACCGCTGAGGGGACTGAGGTCAAAAAGCTATAGCTTTTTGCTGTATGCATCGAAGTGACATGTTAAAAGCATACATTTCTGCCCTCCCCTGCCCCCACCACGACCTGCTTAGATCTGTAGGAATTCTCAATTTCAGACGGACTTTTTTAAAAGCGAGTCTGCATTTTTTAAGTGGCTATCTCTTTACAAGTGCTAGATACCATTTTTGTGAGTTATTATTTAGACTGCCAACATGGAAATTAAGCCTTGCACAGCAGCACGCCGGTTAGCTCACCTGTATTTCTAAAACTACGTGTGAACTTTTGTACAGACAACTGGCCAAGTACACTAAAGCCCACGCACAGGCTTAGGTGTGCTTCAAAATATTAACAATGAACACTAGATAAAATATTTTTATGCTAAAAGTACTGAATTATCATCACAATGTCATGTCAGACTATGTCATGGTTCATAACTTTTTTCATGAACTTTCTTGACACAAGCAGTTCTTAGTTGAAAAAAGCTGCTACTGTCAGTTATTTTTATAAATGTTACTGCTAGTCAGCTGAATAATGACTGAACACAGAGTAGTTTGTCTTTGGAAACAGCTGTGGGCTTCTACCCTGCTCCCTTTTGCTAGCAAATATAAAAAAGTAACTGTAATGTACCTTTAATTGTTCTATAATCTAAGCAGAGGATAAAAGGTACACACAGATGTACTTTTAACAATAATCTGATTTAGTATTAAATATGGACAGTATAAAGAAAGAAAATGACGACAGAATGACAGTAAAAGGAACCTCAGGAATTGTATTCAGATTAGAAGTGTTGTAGAAACGAAATAAAGACAGTGTAGCAATACAGAAAGGCAAAGATACCTGTGGCCCAAGAAGAAACTGTCCTCTAGGCAATCATTTAAGATACTTGACAAGAGTGTTAACAATATGGTATGGAATCTTAAAGTATTTGAACATATGATTCTGGATTTAGACCCAGCCAGAGAAAAGGTTTTAACATCTCTTATTTTTTTCCTCACCACACCAGTCAGCGTAGCTTTGGAAGAAAGGATGTGAATGATACCACACCAGCAACATGGACAGCTGGCTCTCGGTCATCAGATAAGTACTGTTGCTTCACTGAATCAGTAAAAATTTCTTTCTGAGCCAGCTGTCCTCTTCAAAGGCATCACTCACCTGCTGCATATCCCAGTAACCCATGCTCCTTACCTGCTCCAGTAAAAGGATGAACTCTATTCAGAAACCAGAGCAAACTTCCAAGGATAGATATAGACCTGTGCACATGCAATATATAGAATTGAAAAAGAAAATAAATCCCTGTTTTGTTTCAAAACCATCCTGGAGGAGGAGAGATTCTGCGTGTTAGATAAAAGGAATGGACCGTAAGGAGATTCTGGGTTTTCTTCAGTATGGTTAAATGCTTAAAATAAACTTCAGAGATTCTGCAATTAGAGACCAAAACTGCTGGTTTTTTTTAAAATCAAAATCTGTATCAGTAATTATTAAAGATAATTAAAATTACTTACAAAAGAACATACATGTGTCTGATGACAGAAGTTCTAGGCTACTTACATAATCCGCATCATGATGTCTCTCAGTCAGCCTCATCTTGCTTTCAGGAGTTTGCGTCTTTGCAATGTTACGGAGGCTAACCCAGTCAGTGTCTTGATGTCTTACCAAGAATATCAAAGAGCTGGTAGTGAAGGTTCTGGTTCTGCAGGTCAGCAGCTACTTTGTAAGCACCAAACATCACACGATGGAGAAACATCTGGGACTGACTTCAGAGAGCTCGTAGGTAGAAGGCTGTATGCTCAGTTAAACACTTGATGACTTTTTTCAGTAAAACTGTATCTTGTGTAACATAACATTCTGTAATCCAGTTATGTATTTGTAATTTTCAACTAAAACTGCCGATTCGGCTTTCCAGATACAAAAGCATCCATTGTACTGCTGTTGCCTCTAAACCACCAGTACGTTTTTCCCTCCCCTCAACCACAATTTGGAACAAAAGAAATAATTTCCCATTTTCATGGACCAGTAACAGTTGAGACAATAATTTTATGCAGCTAAATTTATTCTCGGAACAGATTACATTTAAATGTGGAGAAGTGGTCAACAGCAGGGAAAATTGTCCTTTTCTGCGTCAGTCAGGTGCTTTAAGACTGAGCTCTGCTAATAAACAGTGGGTGTCTCCTTCCTTACTGCTGCTAAAGTAAATGAACCCTGCTTTCACTGACTGTATAGCGCAAGTTTTAGCAATGTACTAATTAACCTGCTCAAGAAAGGAGTAATGGGGTTAATGGTAATGCTGAAAGGCTGAGCCCATATTAGCTGTTGAAATAAGAAAGTTCTTTTCCATGGGTGACTTACTAACAGTTTTAGGATCCCCAGTTAAATGATCTACAAAATGTTTGATAAAATTAAAAGAAAAGGGATGTAGAACTCTTAAGTGACACAGAACTGGCGTAAGCTATTAGATACTCCATAGTTTCTGTTCCTTTGTCATGGAAAGGGTGTATTATATAGCTACAGGTGACTCTGCACAGGAAGCGTATCACTAAAAGCCCAGTTTACTGTGAATGGATTCTATTGCCCTTCCATGCAGTTTTTGTTATTCCTGTTTAACCACCCTGTACGTGGCCTCTGTAGCCTTACATCCTCCATACCCCCTTGCTCCCCTTCAAATGAAACAGTAAGCGGCTTAAATAAAACCTACAGCCAGCACTTCAGATTTCAAGAGAGAGGCTTTTATCTCATCATTGACTGTGAATATAAATCTCCTTGCTTCTGCAAGGAAGCATATTAATGACATGACTGACATGTGATACTTACCTCTAACTTACTACTTGCATTGAAAAAAAATGAAGAAATTAGCTTTGCTTTACATGATTTTTTCTACAGACTTCAATAAAAATGCGGCTACAAATAGTTACAAAGCCTGCCTTTTTTTAGGCAACCTATAGTATACAGAGTGGAGAATGTTACAACAGCACGTCCAGTAAAGACAATACATCAACATAATAATGCAGGATATTTCAGTAAAAATAGAATAAATAAAAATATTTTAAGCTGTATTTAACAGGTTAATTTAGAATATGGCATCAGACATACAAGGCATAGTGAACATGGCTGCCTGCCTACAGAACCACTAGGTATTATAAAAAAATGCATAGGTAACTGAGGGTCTGTGTAACATCAACTAAAATAGTGGCAGTTGCTCAAACACCCCCCCCCCCGCCCCCCCCATACATACTACATATTTTTTTTGGCCATGGTAAAAATGGTTTCATATATTAACAAAAGGTAACGGGCTTTGCAGTATTAGGCTCCAATTCTGCAAAACACCTGCACGTATATTTAATGTTTTGGAGAACAAGGGGCTCTACTGAAGCAAAAAGGCCACATACAGTCAGACCATTAAGCACACTACTTAAACACTTGCAAAATCAACAACATTGTGTTAACAGACACCGAACTCTTAAAACATAGAATGGCAAGTGACCTACGGCTTTTCAAACACCCTTCTATCTTCTCCTCAGCCCTCCCTGCAATTGCACACTTTGCCAGTGAAAGCTAACTATAAGTTCATAGCTTTGACAACACTGATACAGAAGAACCTTTACAGTGCTGTTTGCTAAGTGGTGTAGTAGTTTAAAGACAGTCTGGATCTCTTGGGGATAACAAGCACTACACAGATGCAACTACAAAATCTAATCAGACTTTCAAATTCACTGCTGTAGAACAGTTGCAAATCCCAAATCCTGGCATTTCCAGCTGAAACTTTAAAAAGACACTGTCAAAGTATTTTCTGTAATTTAAAACAAAAGTCAAAGTTCAAATCACTACCGTGATGACGAATAAGGAAACTTTTACCTCTTTAACTTCATGATCATACCTAAAGGTACATCGTTAGCCACCACATTTTGATAGCGATAGGAAGGGAGTTTTTACACTGCTCCTAGCAGACATCGCTGGGATCACTACCAGAAGCTGAACGAGCCTGTACGCAAGCAGCCATCTCCATGCTTTGCCACCTGGCTTCGTCCATGGCCAGTTTAAAACACTGGTACTGCTAAAAGGGGTGGGGTTGTTTGTGTCTCCCCCCCCTCCAGCTCTCCCTGCCTACTTGGCATAAGCAACTTGGCCTCCAGCTGCACAAGGATTAAACTGGTGCAAAGGGGGGTAGCAGGGGTATGACCCTTGGGAGGGGAAACTTGCTTCAGTGCCTGGGGGTGCAGAATTGGGGGTCATAAAGAGATCTGAGACAGGTGGGGGATCAGCTCCTTAAGAGGGTATTCGAAAGAGCTAAATTTAATCACAATAGTTGCATAGCGAGCCTTCACCTGACTCCTGCTCATACATCACACCGAGTTTCATGGGGTTTTTTCTGCAGTTTTCAAGGCAGAAATTTCTTGAATCATCATTCTTTTCCCCTCGTGTTCCTAAGTTGCTTTGCCCAGGTGTTGCCATTAATGTATTTAAACAAGGAAATAAAAAGATAACGGCTTGTTTATAAAAGTCCCTTGCATAGTAAGATAAAGAGTTCTTGTAATAACAACCTTGCCAATGTTCTTTTAAAATTATAGTATGAGCAGACTTGCAGACTTGGGAGACAGTTACAGTTTGGAACATATCTATAAATGGAGACAAAACATTTTTAATGCTAGTTAAAAATACATTTGATGTTCCATTTCCAAAATTTGCACCAACTTGCAGGTCTAGACAGAAGATGGTGAAGGGAGAGACTCCAGTTGCATAACTGCATTTGAAAATCAGCCTAAGGTACAATTTTAAGGGGCAATACTGGGCTGACTTTGCCAGGGTCTGCAGCAGTGTGTAAATCACAGCAATTTAGATGAAGCCTTTGGAGCAAAAGCATTGAAATCAAGTTGTACCACCTGAGGGACTATCTTGTTAGAAAACAACTCTCTTCTTACTTTGTCACGAGAGCACTAAAAGTAAATGAAATTTCATGGAATTCTGTAAATAACAAGAAACATGATTGTTCTTTTTGTAGCATGTTAAGCACTCAGCAACAAACTCTGAGGGGAAAGGGGAACTGTGCAACCAGATGCTGAACTGAACATTTCATCAAACACTTGTATGGAAAAGGTATGGAATATTTTAGTCTCTGTAAGAGTTGTAAGACAATAAAATTACTGGTTAGTTTTTTCTCACTCCTGATTGGCTTGAGCCCTGTGTGAAACAAATGGTATTTTGAATGAATTAATGACAGATTTAGGAGAATAAATTTAACAGCTAACAGTTGCATTTGTACATTTAAAGCTGAAAAGCTTCAGCGGATCACCCTGCAACTCAATTACTGAAAACACTTCTGGATTTTTCGGCATTGGTTTGGTATTACACACGATTCTTCTCTAAGACCATAATGTATAACCAGGAGATGAAATAATGACGCCGTGATTCAAAAGCATGTCAGGGAGATACTGAAGTGGTTGCTAGACCAATGCTGACAAACAATTTAAAACTAACAGGCGTAGTTCTGTAAAAAATAAAACTTGGTATTTAATCTACAGGAATTCAATGGTAGCTAATACTTGGTACCTACGCCAGTGTTGAAAACAAAGCAAAGTGCTGTAGGATTTAAGATTGGTTTGTTACAAATCCAGCTCAAGACGGTGAAACTATCAACTCAGGCATCATTCACTCCAAGGACTTTAGCATGAGTTCACTGGGAGGGACGTGGCCATATTCTTTTTTTGTGTGAGTTTAGGTAATGTTCATGTATTTACAATCAAACAGACCTTCCATTGCTCACGGTGTAACTCACTGATAGCAAAAAAATTATTCATGCTTCTTTTCATATCACACAATGGTGGCAAGAACAAGAGAACATGCTTGTCTAACATTGTTTCGGTAAGGGTAAATTCTCTGAAGACAAAGCATCAGCAATTTGAAGTGGAAGGCCAAACGTTGTCAGTTCATTTTCCTTAGTGTAGCTACTGTTATCCTCAGTTAAATGGTAGGAGAATCTTCTCTCTTATGCAGCTATGGCATCTCCGTGACTGGGCGTTTCTGTTTCAAAGTGTCAATGAGGGACAACACTCCTCTTTTTACGTTAGTTGTAACTCTTCTAGTCACCGAGTCTGCAGGAGGTGGGGGCGGTCGAACTTTCTGTGAAGGAGGTCTGGCTACTAAGCACTTCTGATACCGCAGCTGCAACAAGGCAAAAGCATTCTCCAATCCTTCCTGTATCCAATACTTTCACAGAGCATTTTAAATACAGTTTTAACCTCCCCATCATATATAGTCAAACCTCCATTTTGGCCATGACAAATAGCCCAGCTGAAGTTAATGGGACATTGGTCTCAATCTGTGGGCAGAAACTGTTCATTCATTAGCACACGACAGATACTAAATCTATATCATAGGAACAGGCCTTTGAAAACTGAAAAATAAGTTTTCTGGGTTTAGCTATTTTTGAACAGGGATTATTTTCACTACATCGTCACTGGATTGTATAACACGACTCTCAGCAGAATGTTTTTCCAGCATTAGATAACTTGTGTAGTGAAAGAAGAGATTTTAACTTACACAGATGTTGCAGAGGTTAGGAGGGAAGATGATTAAAGGGGTATTGTTCACTACATTGACATTTCAAACTTAAAAATGTTTGGGCTTTAACTGATTAAATATAGCAGAATCCCAATTCCTATTTGTATCTGTTCTGGGTTTTTTCTGTCTTGAAGTTAATATAATTGCAAATTCGGAAAGATGATTATTTATGAAGGCAGTGCAAAAAACTAAGAGGCATTAGATGCCTTTGAAGGTCACTTACCATACAAGCAGCCTGAACAGCTTCTGATACATTGCCTGCATTTGGTTCACACCAAAAAACGTGGCACTCAAAATGCTGGTTTCCTGTATCCATAATGAACGCAAACGTGTGAATGTCCTTGCCCACTCCCATGAAAGACAGGAACCGCACACGACACTCCACCATGATTTCCTCTTCATTCTGGTTAGGAATCAAGTGATTGATCATTACTGTTGGATATTCTGTGGAACTCTACTTTCAATTTTAAGTTGATTAAATGGGGGGCATGGGGGATGACACTGATACAATATTGTGGAATTCCATTCTATCTATATGCATATACCTCGTGTGCTCAGGCCTGGGCTGGATCTCCCCTTCTAGGCTGTCACCAGAAGACCAAGGCTTTAAGCATTAGAACTCAGCATATCGTGCATTTTAAAAACTTACTGCTCTTGGCTTCCATACCAAGAATAAGGTAAATACAGTTTAGAATTTAGGATTGCTACTTAAGAGCTTAACTTACAGTGTTTTAGGCTCAAAATTCCTAGAAAGGGTAACACTGAATTTGTGTTAGGTATGTAATGAATACTAATAGTAATTTAGATCTGAGAACATGCTTGAAATGGTAAATATAAAGCTAAAGCTGATACCTGCAATAAGAGCCTCTCCAGATTCTGGAAAGAAGTAAAATGCAAAATAAGCAATTCTAGTGTATATGAACTCTTTCTACTAGTGTTCCTGTGTTCCTGGTTTTCAACGCTCACGTTATGTTAAATGTGTTTTAAACAGGACAGTCTACCTTACCCTTTCACTGATGACTGTGACAGTAGCATCAGCAACATTCATAGTAACTGGCATCCAGTCTTCTTTGCTAGAGGAAGCCATTAGACTTTCAATGGCACTGTTCAGAGTATCCATTCCTAAAGGAGAAGAAAATGCAACAGTGAAAATGAAATACGTGAGTGTAAGTAGGCAGCAACAAGATTTTTAGTTTCACATAGCAGTACAGAAAACACATTGTTTTGGACTCATTAAAATTACTTTGATGATGGAAGGGAGGGTTGTGAAGTTGGGTGTTCTTCATCTGAAGAAAACAGAACAGGTGCCTCTAGCTTATTAAAACAGGATAGCACGTTGTTTAGCTGCTGCACCATTTCAGTTCTCCAGGGCCCTTCTCATTAGTAGCAGAGCTCATGTTCAGAGAAAGCAGTAGAAAGAAACTCCCGCTTTCTTGGCAGCTCCCAAAATACTCTAGTTGTAAAACACATTTTCAGAAGAGGCCCTGAATATTAGATGTCTTCATGCCTGACTGAAGTGCACGAGTCGTTACCCTTCAAAAATGATGCATTTACACTTGGCTAGCCAGAGTCCAGCCTGTAGAGTTTATGCAAGGTACTTCGGAAGTCACGTAAGTGTCACATACCCACAGGTTTAGCTACAGGTAGCATGCCCAGGTACTGGACGTGGAACTTCTGTACCAGCTCTGTCTTTGGTGTTGGGAAATCTACTGCATGGGAACAAAAATCAGCTTCTATCAACCAGCATTCACAGCAGAGAAAACCACTTTTATTTCATCAATAACATAAAACAGTTTACCCAGTAATTCTACTCCGAAAGTATCGTATCGATCAAAACAAATATTTACTTTTTCTGACAAGAACAATGCTCAGTAATTTCTAAAGGAATTAGGGATAAACTTTCATCACCTAATTCTTGACCTAAGCTAAGAATAAGGTAACGTTATATTGCTAGCATATTAAAAACCAGAAAATATAGATGAATGTGCCTCACAGACATCCAGACTGAAGTTTCACTACATAGCTACGTACAATCTGGAATCTGGTTTTAATACCATCCTTGTTAGTATGTTAAACACAGTCTATGAATAATCAATACTACTATCTGAGCAGACTGTTACACAAGTTGATTTATGGATTAGGAGTAAGATATTCAGTATAAGCTGGTGGATCTAGAAGCATATAATTTCCTATAAAGCTAACACAAAGTATGTTTGCGCTCCTGGAATACTTTCAAAATAGCAACAATTAAGCTATGCCTAATAAAGGCATGCAAAGGCAACTGTCTTCTTCCATGCAGCAGAGTGTGCAAAAGACCCTTAAGCTGGATAACAACCAGCTTGTACCCCTTGCCTTGGAAGTTGCTAGAACAGATGCCGAAATTGAGGAGTTCTCCTACAGCTCCTTTGAATCCAAGTGATTAACTGATGTATATTCTGTTCTTAAGGAAGATTTGGCCAATTTGTGCAGTCTCGTGTCAAGAGGTATTTTGAATTGAAAAGGACAGTATGTGCAAGTAGCCACAAATATGTAAAATTGCATTTGCAACATTTGTATTTCAAAATAAAGGAGGAAATGCACAAGTTGACATAAGTGAGCAGAACTCCATTTCTGTCAGCATAACCAATAGAATGTTTAATGTTTAAAAGACAGGATTACACTCCTGACTTCTCCACCCAACATGCTCCATTTTGGTCAAAAACAGCATCAGAAACAAAACACATCTAAACCAGGACCATCCCAAGGGTACTAGCTGTAGCACACAGTACCTTGCAGAGGAACATCAAGGGTGACATTTGTCCTCTCCTGCAATGAGCTGCAAGCCACAGCTTTAGCATTCTTCCGTTCAGCCATAATCTGAAGAAGATAGTGATAATATAGCTTTTTTTTTTTTTTCAAATACAGTGCAGTAGCAACTACAAGTATAAATCTACTCCTATTACAACCCTAGTTTCTGAAATCTGAAATAAGTCAGAAGCTACGTGACTAAACAGGTTATTCTTTTTAAATACAAATTTCATTTTCCTCCAGTTCATTCACCATTCCTTAACTACATAAAGAACTTGTGGAGGAAAAAAAACCCTAGTCATTTTTAGCAAAATTGCAGTGAGGAGTAATATAGGAAGAAATATAAATATTTAACACACAGAGAAGAGTGTTCATTATTCATGTTCCCCTCTTATCTATAATCTGCTCTGGATAATTTTTTGCTCTATTTTTATGTTTCTTCTGGAATTAAAATCCCATGCACAATACAACCTGTTCTTTCCTCAAAATGTGTAATATTAGCAAAAGAGGTAAAAAAAAAACCAAATCCACTTGAAAACAATCACTTTGGATGGTTATTTCCTATGCATATATGACTGAGAAGGGACCCAGGGAAGGTAACAAGGGTTTTCCAAAGCTCATACAGAAAGCATTGCTATCTGTTTCTTTATGCTATGACAGTTAAGCTATACAAGAAACTGGTGTTTCAGTGGATGACGCTTGGTCTGAAGATACTTCTAGCAAATTTCTCCTTTTTGTTTTGTATATTGAAAGTATCTTTTGTTACAGGGACACAAGATAATATTCCCCTCTGCAGATGAAAAATGATACGCACTAGCTTAGGAAGAATCTCTGGCTCAGCAAAAGAGGTCCAGTGTGTCAGCACATCCAAGAACCTCCCTGAATCCTGATTCCATCTACTGCTGAATTACAAAGGAACACACTCTACTTAACAACACTATCCTGTTTTATTCTGTGTTACTATTAGCTATGGTTTTAAATCCTTAGTTGCTCTCTTACCCAAAAGTAATGCCAGGAGTTTCATGTCACAGTTACATAATGTGACAGTCCCACTCTGTGATACCCATGTGTATAGCGACCATGGCATTTACTCGATGTTGACCTTACTGGACAAAAGCAGCTGTGTAGCAGGGCCTGCGTAGCTTGCTTTTTCCCTGCCAGACTTGTGGGAAACATCTGTGAGAACTGCAGGCTGGAGGAGGGACATAACAGGTCTAGGCTTCTTCAGCCAGCCACTGCTGCAGCTCCCGGTGTTAAGCTTCACCAAGCACAGCCTGCAGCTCCCTGGACAACCGGAGCAGCTTCCCACCACCTGCGTTTCCTCAGGCACCCAAGCCCAGCCAGACCTGCCAGGCTTTGCACAGTTGCTGGATTACCTTCTGCCTCTGCCTCAGGCAGAACTCCGCTGCCCAGAAGGTTACAGTAATGCACACTGTCTAACTGCTCACATTTGCATTAAACATCACAAGTTCAGTAGCCACATTTGCAGTGTTGCACAAATGAAAAAATTTTAGACTATACAACTGGCTACAAAAAGAATTCGACATCACCGATTCCATTCACTAATGTGAAGACAAAGCGTAAAAAGCAAATGACAGGCACACAATAAATAAGCAGAATTTTAGAACCTGAAGGTTTCCTAACTGGCTTTTCCAGAACAGCAGTGACTCACACAGAGGGATAAGTTGCGCAAGGGTAACTAATAAGGTTACTCACGCCCACAGCCCACTTTTCCTGTGGTGCAAACTGACATGTTTTAAGGAAAATCAAAATAAGCAGCGTAATATTTTTAAAAAGGGGGATGCAGCCTGAAATCCACCACGACTGAATAAAATAATAAAAGAAGAGTTTCAAGTAGATTGGTTTAACTGCCTCTCTGTAAAGTGTTTCAATTGGATTTGCCTGCTGTAAAGGATGTGCTGCCTTGCTACCACTGCATGAAATGACCATACAGAGGACAGTCATGAACTGATCATGCAAGGAAACCAAAGTTAATGACCAGGGAATGGTGGAAAATCTGTAAGGTAGAACGACTGGAAAGAACAGTCCTCTCCGGTATTGCAGACAACACTACCACACAAGCAGGAACTAAGACTTAGTATTTGTAACTAGAGTAGCTGAAAGCCACTAGTCTCCTTGATTATTACTTTTGTTTTTTTAACTGGGCAGAGTAACAGTAGCAACTGTTTTCCTGTCTGTCCTGCAGGATAACACCATTAAAAATTCCATTCAAATAAGTTTGGATTTATTTACGGAGTTTAACATCACCATTTATTATTAATTGAAGCTGTGTGTTCTTTTTCCACTTTGAACGTGCAGCTTTTTATTATTCAAGAAACCCTTCAGTCTCTATACACACTTGTCAAATCAAAAGCACGTATCATCCTCCTCAAATCTAAATGCTCACCCTCCCA
Organism: Falco naumanni; assembly: GCF_017639655.2. Classification (NCBI taxonomy): domain Eukaryota; kingdom Metazoa; phylum Chordata; class Aves; order Falconiformes; family Falconidae; genus Falco; species Falco naumanni. Next base: position 54,746,662 of record NC_054054.1, read on the forward strand.
TTATTCCCATCCATTTGCATCCTTTCCTTTACAAATTCTCTACCCCATTTCTCACTGCCAGGGATATAAACTAAACTAATACTGCATACGGTTGCTGATTGTTTAGGCTCAGGGACCTCTAAACAGGTGAATGCAGCTGACTTCAAATCCACTTGCCTTCGAACAGATTTCGTGTAAACTTGTGGCGATGGCTTTTGCAGGGGTGTCACATCGAAACACATGACATTTCAGAATTCTTGTGTCTTTGTCTCTTGCCACATAAGCAAAGTCTCTGTGTAAACAAAATAAACTGACGCATTAGAAACAAGCAAAACAAATTAAGACATCAGAATCAGTTGTACCTCCAAAACAGCAAGGGCGACTTTAGTTTAACAGGTGTATGTCTCAGCTGCCAGAGGATAAAACACATGCCTTAGACAAAGCAGATCTACAAATCTAATAAACCACATACCCATGAAACACATACCTAAACTTTGGTGCTTAATCTATTTAATTAAAGAGGTCATTACAGTTTCCTAACCGTGGCAACTTATTGGAATTACAGGTTGTAAGTTCAGTGTCAGCTGCAAATACACAGTAAAATTTACTCAAATATTTTATTCAAGTGGGGAGAGAATTACAAATTAAGACAGAAAACACATGCAGCTCTTACATGCTAAAAAGACCTGAGAAATGGCGTATGAGATTCTAGTTATAGAAAAATCTTATTTCAAAGGACTGTATAAAGTGTTTAAAATATGCAGATAGTAATTAGAGATCTAGTTGCATAAGGGAGATGTGAACCTGCTGAGCTTTGCTCACACTAATTGGCCTAAATTTCTGACCTTATTTTTCCAAAAGTTAAATAAAGCTGGCCTACAAAAGAGATTTTTGTACTGTACTGCGCTGCTAGCCACTATGACATAGTACAGCTCTCTAGCGTTGGCGAAGGAAGTGCTGGGTTATGTTCACTTGTTCTCAGACTGTTTAAGAGTTGGAGCTCTTCCGAAAGTCGGAGTGGTACATACTGAGTCGGGAAGCAGCTGGCTTTGCCTGGCTTGCTATACCAGACCAGAGTTCTGCTCCTGGGTTTTGCACCTCTCTGCTTTTTCATGTCCTCCAAGCAACCACAGCCCAGTCCTACTTTGTGACCCTCCTGCTATCTCCAGATTTCTCTGGGACTTGGCACCCCTAGCAGAGCTATGCCAAGTAGCTAACTAGAATGAGACCAGAGAAGCGAAGCTGAAGCTCCCACCAGCCTCTTAGGCCTGAAGTCTCTCCTCAGTGTCTTTCCTCTTCACATGTAAAATAATTACCAGCAAGATTCTAACCGGTGAAGAGAGAGGAGGGAAATTCCTAACCCACAGGTTTTATATACAGGAATACTTCAGCTTATACTGAAGTCTGTAAACGTCCTGAGCAGGGTTTAATGTGCATGGATTGCCCGTTTCGTTGTTCATTGCAGATGCCCAGTGAACTGAAGAATTTTATAGTGAAGTTATCCAGGGAAAAACCAGACTGGGGCAAACGGAGAGCTGGACTCCCAGCTCTGTAGGAGATACAAACCTTGTTGTGCAGTTAAGGACCTTACTTGCATCTAATTCAGCAGCACTAGATACTGTCATTAATGACCCCTTGCAACTAAAGGGGCAGCTGCCCAGTCTGGGATGCTCAGTGACACCCGAGGGCTGCTCCTCTGTTTAACCATTTCGTAACTTGCAGCCTGATGACTAATACTTAACACACCGACACACACACAAAAAAAACCCCCAAACTACCAGGAGGTGAGATTTGGGAAGAATTCCACGTGCAGAAACACAGTGAAGCTGGAGGCACCTCTCCATCTCCACATCTGCATCCCCACATGCGACGGCATGTACCGGGGCACAATGGGGACAGGAGGCAGCACGTGGAGCGGGTTGCCACCTGAACCCTTCCTGCACGCAACAGCTGTCGCCGGCTGCAGCATTGCCCTGCCAGCACATGCAATGTTTCAAAAGCAAATTGAAGACTCCTAGCTGGACTCCAGTATGGCTCAGCTTTGGCCTCTGAAAAATCAGCAGCTGAGGGGAAAAAAATTTAAACCAAGCCCTTCATAAAACACCTTTGAGATTTTTGCCTTTTGAAGTAGTAAGCTTTCCACATTAGTGATGCTCCTGAAAGCAATAGAGCAGATATTTGGAAATGCTCAGGCTCACAGAAGTCCCACATACAATATCCTGAGCTCTGAAGAGACCTCGCCCGGTCTGAGGAATTTCCACACATCCCAAACATTTGGGATTTTTGTTTACATGTTTGGCTTTGGCTGCCATCTTTTAAATGCCCTGAGTTTCAGACTTCACATTTTTGAGTCTAAATGCCTTCCCTTACAAATATTTTAAGTGCAATATTAAAACATTATTCACTTAACAGACAGGGATTTACTACCATTAAGTAGTATCTTCATTAAGATTTCTCTCCCTCCCCCTCTTTACATGCAAGAAAAACTCACTGGCAGTGACAATCACTGCAGGATAGCAAAGATGCATAAACAAGCAGACTGCTGCACACACCTTATTACTGGATCAAGGTCATTCCTTCTGAGTGCAGACATCCCAGCTGAAACCTTTGTTTGCATTAAATTAAAATAACATTGAAAGCCATCTATGTGACCATTACATGGCTATTTATTACCTTTACAAGCATTTAGCTTAAATCGATACTATTCCTTTGAGGACTTGTAAACAAGTGATTTATGCATTCCTCTACAAGATGATCCTAGGAAGAGCATCCTGTGTTGTTCTGCCAAGTTACGCAGCACAGAAGCCTGTCTGAACAAACAGAAATCCACACAGCCCCAGGAGCACTGTACAATACCAGAATTTCTAATTATAAGGCTACCACCTTCATGGAGTTGCACAAACACAGAAGATAACTTGTCCCTTCTGCTAGTCATACAGCTATCTGTTAGAACCCTCTTTTATCATTAATAAAAACTAAGATGGGACAAAGCCACCAAAGCAAGTTATCAGGGCTCGGAGGACATGACAAGTTGCCAGCAAACCCCCTTTGTAACGGTGCAAGAAACTGGTCCAGCCTTTGACCCACAGCTCTGGCAGCACCCTGCCCTGGCAGACCACGACTGCCCCTACCGTGCTTTGCTGTAGGAGACGTAGGAGACGCATCAGGTGGGGCTTCTCCACTGTGCTGCCAAGTCCCTGACACATGGAAAACCCCTGAGGCCACATTACATCTTACCCTGTGGAGAGTTTATCTGAGACCCAAGGTCAGTTGCGAGGACTGGAGCAAGTGAAGGCAAGGCTGAAGCCTTAAGGGACTCTGTAAGATAATACTAAATGTGTTTTAGTCAGCACTTTATCTGCCAGTGCAGGTAGGACTCGGAGGACTGCAGAGAGAAAAATGAGCCAAACAAAATTGTGTTAAACTGAAAACTGAACTCTGTCAGGATCACAGATTTTGGTCATAAAAGAACACAACTCACAGTTACACCCTGTAAGTGGGAACACCTTAGATGACAGTATTTTCAACAGCATTTTAAAGGAAGAGAGGTGGACTGGGGCTGTCTGCTGAGCCTCATTGCTCTCACAAGTGTAAATTTACTTTTCTGATCAAAGGCAACCAGCGTGGAGGGCAGCATGGACATAAATGAGCTTGCACGCTTTTTGGTAAGAATACCTCTCTGCTCCTAGAAGGCTAATGACAGCAAAATGAACAAGCCACTGTGCTGAGTTCAGCTTACTCTCTGAATGTTAAGACCTGTGGTGACGGGGCAGGGAGAAGGAGTCTGATGAGTGTTACAGATGTGGTATCTGTAGTGGGATGCTCCAGGTGACAAGGTGACTCACCTGCCACTTTAGTCCTGCCACAGAAGTGCCTGCAACCCTGTTCTCCCCACAAGAGGTGGATGAAAACAGTCCTGACGAGACAGGCCTGCTCAGCATTTGCCAAAGGGCAGATACTGCCCACAAAGATGTTATTTCTAGTCAAAATGCAAGGTGTTGATTTTCTGATGGAGCTGGTAGTGACCCTACATACAGGGCACCTAACGTTCTCCTCTGTAGACTGCTGCAGGACTTCTTTTTTTTAATGTCTTCCTTATATTATATGTAAACATTTCTGCTTGTAATAGTATGCATTCATAAACAAGGCAGTATAGTACAATTACAGGAGAAAATTAAACACCAGATAGTACATCAGTTTCGACCACTGAGAGCTAATAAAACCCTCATGGTGGTGTTTCAGACGCACATACTAGCGTTTCACTTTAAATACTTGAACAGCTTGAACCAAGTAAATCGGCTAATTACATGCACAGATTGTGAATATGCATAAACCTTTAGACGATCAGGGTCTGCATCTGTAAATCTGCTGAGACAGAGCAGGAAATATGAGTTCTTCAAAACCTGTAGTACTGCATCACGCATAAACCTGCCAGCACCATCTGTTTTTAAATCATCAATCAAAATCAGCACAAAACCAGTCCTCCCTTCTGACAGTGCACAAACGATATTACTGATTTCATTAATTCATGAAGTCACCTAGATGCTCACAAGCTCACATAAGCCATCCTACACAGCAGCCCAATAGCCAGGACCCAAAGATGGTGGTACAAGCTGGTGGCAGTCAACTCCTCCAATGCCAGCGGAAGCCTTGCTTCAGGCATTTCTAGACACCGGGAAAACTGAGCTCCACGCTCCCTCTTGGAGAAAAAAGATAAAGCTTTGGGGACTCCAGAGTATCTGCTCCCTGCAGCATCAACAACGTAAAACTTGGGAAAAGATTTGTGTTTCCCTACACAGGACCAGAGGGGAACAGCTTCTTGTTTAGTCCAAAGTCTTGAACATCAAATAAGCCAGAAGGCTGCTCTCCAATTCTTTTACTTCAAATTCCTTCTGAGTCGATTCATCTGTAAACCTTCATTTCATTCAACTGCAGCTCACTTGAAGCTGATTAACATTTAAGTGAGATTTACGTGCAACAGGCCTGTTTGATAATGAAGAGGTGCTGAGTAACGTGTTTGCAATAGAAATTCATGGAAAAGGGCAAATGCCTCCTCTTACCACTCCTCTGTCTTTACACCTTGCTGGCAAAACAAGGGAAAAAAGGAAGTCAAAAGTCTTTACAAAGCCCATGGCTGGATACAGAGCTGGCACAGGGTTAATAGATCACATCTCATCCAGCTGAAGTCTTCTCTGTCTCAATATGGGGTGTGTGCACATGAAATCTGTGGGATTTGAAACACAGCTCCCAGTAAAATTCCATTCTATGAAAGTGGGGAGAACAGCAAGGTGTTTACTGGGAGAATAATATATTTCATTGCAAAAAAAGGCCGTATAAAAAGGCTGTATATTCTTAAACTTCGTAACACGGGCACACCACTTCTGTTGATACAGGATTATACAAAAGGGGTACGGCACAGTAGGGTTTGGGTTATTTTGTTTTTTGTTGGTTTTTTTTTTCAAATCAATCATACAAGTACTACCTGGCCCACTAGTATCTTTCCAGTGACAGGAACTGGATATAACCAGTACTCTAGAAAACAGGTAGAAAACCAGAAAAACAGTAAGAAAATTATATTGCTGTATAAGCAGGTAAGACTGGTTCAGCTGAACAGTTAAAAATTCAGTAGAAATCTCTTTTAATTTGGAAGAGTACAGGACTAGAGAGAGACACATTTTAAAAAGCAATTTGGAGAATTGCAAAGATGATGTAGGGTGCTAAGTAGAAAGGAACGTCATTTTTATTTGCTCTTCTACCCTCCTTAATTAGCGAATGTCTATAGAAATTGACTAAACCTTAGACAGCCATACCTATTTAACACCTGGCTAAGCATCACTTAGCTGCTCAACCTTGGATGAGTATAATCACATTAAGTGCAATTTATGCTAATGCTGGCCTGTTTCAGTAGCAGTCATAGCTGTTTGCCACTATTAGGCTAAGGTCCTAGGAGACATCCCAATTAAGTACAGCCTGACAGAGCAGCACATCCTCCATTACCTTCTCAGTATAAACTTATTTGTTTAAAGGAGTGTAGAAATGCATTAATCTCCCCCCCCCCCCCCCCCCCCCAGTTAAAAACCATCAACACCCTAGTCTTGAAATCCAAAATAAAATTTTTTACTCTTATCAATCAGAATTAAATTGCCACTATTTAAAACAACTCCATTGAAACGATACACATGCAGGAAAATGTAAATTGCTTTAGAGATTTATGTATTACAAATTGTAACAAGAATCCTTGAACCAGAAAATTATATCCTCTGGGCTTGGCTTAAAACTGATTGAAATTCATGCAGAATAGAGTAACGGTTGGACTCGATGATCTTAAAGGTCTTTTCCAACCTAAACAGTTCTATGATTCTATAGCCTACCTATAGCTTACAGAAAGAAGATGACTGTGTACTGGTGTACAGACTCCTGCGACTGTAGGATCACAGAGCACACACCACCGGACTGTGGGGAAACAGTCTATAACCTTCAGGCTTCACTTTGCCTTCCTGCAAACAGCTGACCAGCCATTTGTGAAAGCAGGAAAAAAAGAGAGGTGAGCAGCCACCGCTACAGCTAAGCAGGTCAGAAGGCACCCGGCAGGAGGCTGCCGTTCACCAGCGAGACATGAACATCCACGGCAGCAGAGTAAATGAGCAAGGAAGGAGAAAAGCAAGGAAAGTGAGAGGAGACATACGAGAGAAAAAACAGATCAATATAACACCAACAAGACCATGCCCTGATGGGGTTTTTCCATGGCACGCAAATATTCTAGTATCACAAGCAGCAGAGAAGATGAGGTGCCAGAAACCCTGCAGTAATATGTACGTCAGAAATTATAGATCTTCTGGATTAACACTTTAAACTTTTTATCGAGACTGCTCTTTCATGTAGGAGAAAGGGGAATGATTTACAGCTGAAATGAAGCCTGGGGCTCTCAGTTCAGTTCACTTTCTTTTTATTAGAGTCATGTCAAGGAGTTCGTGACGTTACGGAGAAAAACCCGAAGGTAAGAAACCAGAACTAAATGAAACAAGCAGCACTCACACAAGCTGCAAAATCTGTTCGTGGAAGATTTACTGAGGACCTTCCATTTTACCTACCAGGTACCGCACAGACACTGAATGAAACCACCGCTTCCCTTCCACACTGTCCAAAGGAAACCCACAGTCCCTTCACCAGGTGATTATACCAACCACTTTGGAATCAAATCCTACAGGAGGAGGAAGAAAAATAACTACTCCCACGAACCTTCTCCTTCCCCTTCTCCCAGATATTCATGGTGCATTTAACCACGTGTACTCCTGTCTCCTCAGTGATCACAGTTGGAAGAGATGTGGGAGAGGATGAATTTCTCCTATGTCTCTGAGTTGCTGGCAATGCTAAAAACATATGAAAATGCAATTTTTCTTTACTTTTAAGTGCTCCATCCCACAGAGTTCCTGCACCTCTTTGGCTGCTCCCAGCTAAAACTCAGAATGGCAAACTTGGCCACCACTACACTACCCTGGTCATTAATTTTTGATCCAAGTAGTTAAGATGCCCTCCCAAGTGGAGACTTTTGGGAAACTTTTCTTAGTTCAGTACTCACACAACTTGAAAATGGGTTTCCTTGCAGCAAAACATCAGTTCTGCATTCATTAAATACTCCTCAAATGGTCTGGCATTTACACAGTATAACTTGTTTTTCTAATTCATGCATAAAGTTTGTAGGGCAAATTATCCCCTGCTGAAAGGCTGTTTGCTTCATTCCTCGATAACGTCACTTACTAACTCTCAAGGAGGAGCTATGGCTACTTTGTGCGATACTCAGAGGCTTTAATCTGGCAGCCCTAAATCACACAGCCTGCTGGTTTTTCTTTGATGTCTTATCATTGCCACAGTTCTGCCTGCTTCCAAAATTTGTTAAAACCCTCACAGAGCTGCTATGTCCGATACCCAGCTCAGCCCTTCAGAGCCCAGCACTCGCAAGTCTGAAACCATTTGCACGACTTTCACTCCAATTTCCTTCCCGTGGCCTGATCCTCCCGAAGACGCCGCAGCTCTTCCCCGAGATGCTCTTCCCACGTCTCAACGCTGCCCACCACCTCCACTTGCGGGGAGAGGACAGAACTCCCATCAGCCTTGCCACCACTGCCTTGCTAGCCAGAAAGATGGCTCTGAGATGTCACATCGTTTCACTTTCTACTACCAAGGGCTATATGCCACCTCTGCAAGGGGCCACAGATTTACATAGACGGGAGTTGCGTCAAACCACGATTCAGTAAGCTCTCCAGAACCATGAGCTGTGTTAACATAGTGATGATAGTACAGACTGTACAGCTAAGGGTCACATTCCACGCTGGTCCTCACGCCCAGCCTCACCTTGTCATCATATGGCTGAAGTATTACTGTCAGGGTAAGGAGGACGGTCTAGCACATGTGTCGTGGTCACCACCAAGGCTGCCCTGGAGACTCTGGGCTCTTGTAGCACTGGCAGCGTGAGGGAGGTCCAGCTAACAGTGTGGCACATCCAGCTGGTGCCTCGGGGTCAGGTGGGGCTTACTGCTGCTCACCAACTGCTAGACAGACACGACAAGTTGAAAAGCTAAGAAGCAGCTTAGGCTTCAGCTTCTTTTATAAATGGCCTTAAAGGAAGACAAAACTTCCGGGACAGATCCTATGAAAATCACTGACCACTGACTATTTTTCATGGTGTTTCCCCCTGCCCACACACACTCAATTGCTTCACAACGTTTATGAAATGTGCACGGGCAGGGGCTGCCTTCCTACCCCGTGCAGCACTTTTCAAGGAGAAGGCACACAAATGAGGTGGGTTGTCAAGGCCATTTTAGTTGCTGCTTCTCCTCTGTAGCATTGTGAAGTGGTGGTTTAACTCCTCAGGATGGCCAGCCTAGCATTTCTGATGGATGCTGAGTTAACTGTAAATAAATGAATGTGCTGTTATGCCTGTGGACTTCTAAACAGCCTCTTTCCAGCAAAATCCTGTAAATTTGATTTTGACAGATTAGTATTTAGAAATTTTTAACAATGCTTCTATCTTCCAGATCTAATTGGAAGATGTGGACCTTTGTTTACAAGGAACATTTAAAGATTTAATAAGGAAATACATCAAGTTGAGATGCTCAGAGCACTACTACAGATTTAACTGAAGACGACAGCAGACTACACTAGAACAGTTAATCTCTCCAGTGTGACTTGTTTTATAAGCAATGCTTACACTAGTTCTCCTTTGTTCTTTATTATTCAGACAGAGAACACAGCAATCATGCACAGACACTACCCATGAATCTGCTTGCAGTACACCTTTGCCAGTGTTAGTCTGGGAGGATCATTGCTTCCCACATGCGTGAAATCTACATTAGATTGCAAAGCCATAATCAAGAAAGTTCAAACATTTCCCTAGGCCAGCGCCGCCTAAAAAATTGATTAAAAACCAGTCAAGCCTAGAAACCCTTCTCATTATATTCCACAAAGCAAACACGAGGAGCGGTCCGCATCTCTAAACCACATTCCTGCCACCCAGTCCCACTTTCAAGTCCTTGCAATTTAGAAGAGCAAACAAACTCCAAATCTCATCTGAGGGATGCAATTCTATCAGTAAGAGCCTTTGGAGTGGCTGCAGCCCTTGTGCTGCAAAGCACCTGACTACAATGCCTTACTGTCTGCACTGCCATGAAACAGGAAGCATTGTAGAGAATCCCAAATGATCCCTTTGTACATCCAAACAAATCAAACATACTGGGGACAACTTTTCTTATAACTCAAACAACAAGCAAACCAACTCAGCTGGATCCAAAGCAAATACCAAAAATAGGAAATAAGCATGAATGTTTCCAGCTCTTGCTAAACTTAGCTCTTAAATCCCTGCTCTTAGTATCATGGGGCTTTTCATCTTTAAATAAAAGGTGGGTTTGAACACAACTTTCTTGCACTTCAGACTACAGAGAACACCATCTAAATTTTAAACTCGAACATCAAAAACAAATATCAAAACCCACTGCATCGCATGATTTTAAACTGTTCTAGTACTAGAGGGGTCTGGACCTGTGAAAAAAACCCAACAAAAGCCACAACAGTCAGTATCAACTTGACAGTACTGTTAACAGCAAGGTAAAATCATGACAGAGAGATACAATTTTACTCACTGAAGTTCAACTTCTGATCACTGATACAAGCAAACCAATACAACATTGGTGCATGCCAGAAGGATAAACATGAAAATGGAAAAATGAAAATCATTTACCTCTCTCTGAATCCAGGGAAGCATGAAGAAACAGAAAGAGCAAGTTAGAAAGCACTTACACAGACAACGCACATCATAAGATAGGGTAGCTGGTAAGTTCCGTACATTTAACGTTCGCTGTTCGTTTGTAGCACAGTGCATCTAAGCATACTGTCACTATTTCCTTTTGAAAGTTATTTTGGCTGAATCCTGTTGCTCTGAAGTTTGTATTTTTGGAAACATGCAACGAAGCCAACAGGCATCAGCTGAATTTACAGAGGCAGCACAGACATATCAACAGTGGGAGGTAATCAAGCTTAAAATACCACACACAACTCCGGGATAGTATGCAGCAAGCATAAATAGACATAGAAGGTACATAAATGTTCCTTCTTCCAAAATACTACTATTTAAAGCAGACACTGACAAAACAAGAATAATTCCTCAGGCTGTGAAATCCTTACATTGTTTAAACTGAAAGAGCAGAAGGATTGCAGTGAGGTTTTTTTTAATGCCTTTTCCAAAAGCTCACGCCCCAAGGTCACTTGGTTCCCTCTGAAAGTTGCACCCTGAAGAAGTGACAGCCTAGGGAACAAACTCAGACCAGCACTGAGCTGAAGCCAGGATGTATAAAATCACTACACACCTTCACTTCTACAGTGCTTCAGCAACCGCTAACTCTTGGCACAACTTAACCAACACCCCGTTCCTGACGGCGAAGGCGGGCAGGGAAGACTCGAGCTTCCCTGGCTGGGGGCTGCCCTTCTGCCCTTCCTGCAGCGTGGCTCTGCCTGAGCCCTGGGGCAGGGGGTGGGGGTGGGGGGCTCGCTGTGAGCCCCCGGCACTCGCCACAGCTGGCTGCTTTCTGGGTCACGCCAGCCACCACAAAACACCAGCACTGTGAGGTCGCAGGTACATGCACACTTCTGGAGCTGTCACGCGAAGAAAGCACACCGTTTCCCATGACATTACCACAAAGGATTAGCTGTGCTGGGGAACGAGGTAGGTTCTGCTCATCCCTCCTTAAAAACAGGCCACCACTTTATGCAGTGTGTAGTGCCTCTAAAGGGACAGTGACCATTCTCCAGAAGAGAGCTGCTTAGTCCTGCTCTCCCGCACCTGCCTCCTGCACGCATCTGAGCAAGGTTCATGCACCGTCCACAAAAATGTGGGACCCTAAATCAGCCTCGTTTGTAACTGACTGAGAAAAAAGCGGAGTGGAAAAATCATCCCATCTCAAGTAATAATGGCATTAAAGACAGAGCACAGTGAAGGGAAGGGATCCAATTCCTATTAGATATCTCAATTTAGCAAGCTTGCTAAGCTTACAGGGATTGATCTGTTGCTTAGAAATGGCTTAGTGAGTAAATCTGGAATAAACATAGGCTTTCTAAGCCAGGTTTTGACTAAACGTGCATATGGTTAGCTAAAGCACCTGTCCAACATGGGAGTGCAAGTCACATATGAATGCATACATACATAGCTAGAGGTTTAATTTCTTTCTTATGTTGAAATGAAACCTCTCCTAGTGCAACCTGTACCCACTGCCCCTTGTAATCTCCATGAGGCTCCTTCTAAGAACAGTAATTCAGTGGAACCACCTCTCCAGCAGCACGCTGGAGTCCCCATCACAGGAGGTTTTCAAGATGTGACTGGACAGGGTGCTAGACAATCTCATCTAGGCTCCCTTTCCCTTAAAGGTTGGATCAGATGGTCTTCTGATGTTCCTTCCAACCTGGGCTGTTCTACGATTCTAGGAAAGCAGCCAAGTTGGAAAGAAGATCTGCATTTACAAATGTAATGGGCATTCCCAGAAATTTTACAATCAACATGTGAGACTTCGCCTCATCGTAAAGAAAAACAAACACAGGGTGCTCCGCTCGACTTGCTTCCATGCACTGAACTTGGAGTTTCCCCCTTTCAATATCCAGTATCAATCCGTGTGGATCTCCTCGCTTCAGCTACATGGGCTCTCGAGCAGGCTCTGCAGTATCAGCAAGGACTTCACCATACCTATTGCTAACATTTAATACATTAAGAGGCTAAAATTATATCTCAGTATTGCAAATATTGGAAGTTTTTCAAGCCTAAGTGGCCCTTGATTCTGTATTTCAGTGCCAATTTGAAAATCATAATTGAAAAAGTAGTATCACTTCTACTTTCCCAGAAAATGTTTCTAAGTAGTACGAAAAGCAAAATATCCATAAATTTCTTCATGCATTAATCACCAGCTTTATATGAAGTGGACAGAGATTATCTCTCAGAAAAAGCTTTATATTGGAAAAATCTTCCGGCAATTTAGACACAATACACTAGAGTTAAAAAAAAAAAGAGAAAAATGTCTTGGATCTAGCAGATTTTGAACGCAGTACAATTAGACACAAAACATGACCTGCTGGTGAAAACTCTTAAAGGGAGATCTGTTAATTCTGCTATTGTTACACAAGATACAATCGTACAGAACAATCACCACTGCAGCTGCCAGCACAGACAATGAAAATAGCACAGGAGGAAATTCAGGAAGGTGAGCAAAAAATACAAGGTTGGGCTGCTGGACTTCCCCAGGCAGCAAGGAATGAGCGAGGCTCCAGCTGGGGGACTCCCACACCGTGGGATGCACACAAATCAAGGGTGACTGCATCCTCTGCTTCTAATCAATTAATTACAGCTTTCCAGTTAACTCAGTATCTTCTCATAGAGTCTGCTGTAATTTGTGAATTACTTTCACACAAAAGACTACTTGCCTGTATTCTCTTCACATCCTGGTAGCTCTAATATGGTTGAATGATTTACATTTAAACTTAAATAAATAAATTTAAAAAAAAATTCACTCCAAGGCTAAAAAGCAGACATGGAAAGTTTCGGTTCAAACGGCAGATTTTGCCGATAGCTCCAAGTGCCAGAAATGCTGCAAGAGCAGCTGTGCAAGTGTTTCAGTATGGTGCTGTACATATCCTTTCCAAGCTGACTGAGTTAAAGGAGGTCAAGCCAGAGCCTGCCAAAAACGTGGGAAGAGAATACCTAGAAAATTGTGTCAGGGCTGCCACACAGGATTTGAGATTCATTTCTGAGGGGAGAAGGCCAAGAACTCCAAAGAAAACAGCCTACGACCTTCCAGCCAGCGTGAGACAGGAGCTCTGGTCCTACAGCAAGCCCTGCAGGGATGCTGCCGCCCCGGGAAGGAGGTGACAATCTCCCCCTCCCTACCACTTCTGCCAAGACCATTTATTCAAGCTTGTTTTCCAGTTAGCGCCTTTGGAGGCAGTGCATGATGGTACTGCTGAGGGTGCCTGCCTCCCTGATCACCTCCCCTCCACCGTGCTCCCCTCGCAGAGGGGTGGGTCATGCCCAGCCCAGGGACACGGGAGAGGCAAGACAGAGGGTGGCGTAACTGATGGGGCAGCATCCTGTGGGAGAGGTCTGCACAGTATGTGACAGTGCTTCAGTGTAAGACAATTCCTCCTTCCAGCCCCAGGGTTCGTACATCAGCGACTGATGCAAGCTGTATCCTGGAGGCTGATCATCGATACAAGAGGCCCACCTCACAAGCTGAAGGCTGGTAACGGAGGTTTCACTGGGAGGTGGACAAACTGAGCAGCACAGTGGCAACACCCCTGTCTGCCAAAAGACGCCCCCCACATGGCACTCACGAGGCCGTATCTGGATTTCTGCATCTGGGTTTTTGCCCATCAGTACACGGTAGAGAGTGACAAACCAGTGCAAGTCCAGCCGAGGGCCACCAAGGCTGCAGGAACCACACGTGTCCAGTCTGGAGACAAGTGGGCTTGTTTAGCCTAGGGATGAGGGAATGGGGGGAGGATCTAACTAGGGTCTCCCACTGGCTCACAGGAGGGTTTAAAAAACAGAGCAAACCCAAGTTTCTTTTCCAAGAGAGAATGTAAGCCCAGAGGAATACTCTGAGAGGCTGTGCAATCTCTGTTCTTGGAGATTTCTAAAAATATCAACCAGAAACAGCCCTGACATAATCCTGAACCCTGCCCAGCTTTGGGCAGGAGGCTGGTCTAGGTGAACTGCTGCAGTCCTTTCCAGGTGTGCTGCCTTTGGCTGGGGCAGAGTTAATTTTGTTCACAGTAGCTGGTATGGGGCTGGTTTGGATTTCTGCTGGGAACAGTGCTGTTGATAAGACAGGGATGTTTTCATTATTGCTGAGCGGTGCTGACACAGAGCCGAGGGCTTTCTGCCCCTCACCCCACCCCAGCAGTGAGCTGCCCGGGGGGGGGTACAAGGAGTTGGCACAGCCAGGACAGCTGACCCCAGCTGACCAAAGGGACGTTGCATGCCATATGATGTCACTGCTCAGCATATAAAACTGGGAGAAAGAGGACGAAGGCAGGGACATTTAGAATGCTGGCATTTGTCTTCCCAAGTAACTGTTGCATGTGCTGCAGCCCTGCTTCCCTGGAGATGGCTGAGCACCTGCCTGCCGATGGGAAATGCTGGATGGATTCCTTGTTTTCCTTTGCTTGCACACGTGGCTTTTGCTTCAGCTATTAAACTGTGTTTATCTCAACCCGCGAGTTTTCTCACTTTCGCTCTCCTGCTGGGAGGGAGTGAGTGGCTGCATAGTGCTTGGTTGTCGTGGTTTAACCACAGCCAGCACCAGGGAAACTTTTTTCCTGTGACTAACAGAAACCCCTCAGTGCAGAGGATGGAGATATGGTGTGCAGATGGACACGGTGATGCTGTGCTTATGCAGACAACCAGCTTACGGGCCCGTCTCAGTGTTGGGCAGAAGGAGGCTGGCAGGGGTAAAACAACACGCTGAAGAGCCCCAGCAGCTCAGGTCCCCTGTGCATCCACCCATCCCTGTGACCGGGCCAGACACCCTAGACTACAAATATTCCACAGTCACTGTTGTGTCTTCTGCTTCAACAAGGGACCACTGTAAGACTACAATGTAACGGAGAGCAAACCACACCTACAAACCCAACAGGTTTTGTTCTTGTTGGCATCACCAGTAAGGTACTGAAGGATCAAGTGATGCTCCCATGCTCAGCTAATGCTTTAGTGGGGCACCGCACCGCACATGAGCCTGGGAGAGCGTTAGGAGTCTACTCCCCTGTACCTGGCAAGAATTAATTTAAGTCTATAGCCCAAGCATTTTTGTCACTGAGGCATTCAGCTAGCAGGGGGAGAGGTTAACACTTCACACCGTTTCTGTAGCTTCCCCTGGAGTCTGGCTGCCTGCAACCTCCCCCGTTCTTTTTTGAGCAGATCAGAAACAAGTAGGGCTGCCATGTGTCACCTACAGCCTGAGCAAGTACAGAGGTCTGCCCTCCAACATGTTCAGGTGGGACTACAGTCAGCAGCAGCAGCCGGGACCACCTTTCTTCCTAAGAGATAATGACAAGCTGATACATCTTTGCTTTCAACTACCATGGAGTTTTTAGTGGAGTAAAACACGTTACCTGATTAAAAATAATGACGCATGGCATGAGCCTTTTGTCTTTATTTGCAGTTGTTAGTACTTGCCCAAGCATATCCTCTGAGGCACAGGAGAGGCCCTGCTCTGCTTTTCTAATTTGCAATTAATTATGAAGCCTAGTAGCCCTTAATGCAGCAAAATTTTTATGGAAGAAATATTTACACCTCAACATCGTAACATGAACAAATAAAGGAAATAACCTTCATTTCCGTGCACTTGGAAGTCTCTTGTTGCTTACGTACGCCATTAGAGAAATACAGTTGCTTTCACTGAAAGGAAAATAGCTGTGGTTTATAATTTTTCTAAGGGTATGGTAGCTTTTTCACCTTTTTGTTTTTTTAAATAGACCTTCAGCCTTTTGTCTCCCAACAAGTATCAGACTACTCCAAGCCTTGAGTTTCTGGATCCAGACTGGCCTTGAGTTACTGGATCCCTGCCACCACCAGGATGGTGACTGAGTAGAAGTACAACTAGTGCTTTCTGCAGAAATCCCCTGTTCACTGTGGGCCAGATTGTGCCATCAATTTTTAAGCAATTCTCCACTTGTAGCAAAAAAGATTTCTGCTTAAAAATTGATGGCTTGATCTACCCTTCTGTTGCTAATCATACATTATGAAGACAACTATAACCTAGTCAGATTCTACTTTTAAAATAAAAAGAAAATATGAAGTAGCCTGACACATTATACGGATCCACATGTTGTATAGTCTAAATTGTACTCTTAAAGACGAGAGGCTCTGAATCATTAAGTCCCACTGACACTATGGATGGCTAGACATCACGCTGGTATCTGACAGACAAGCTGGTTCCTTCTTATTCCTCAGGTCCTCTCCATAAACAACCAACCTCAGGTCACTTTACCATAGCTTCAGGGTTTCCCTCATCTGCACACACGAAATGACAGTGACTGCAGACCTGAGATGAAAGAGCGGGTGCACTTACAGTTCATGCAAGCCCATGGCTGCCCCTGGCACCTCCTCTACCGATGTAAGCCAGGAGCATCTTCCATAACCCACTGCAGACCATTTCCCCTTCCCTACAAAATGTTACGTCTGCCTTGTTAGAAAGAACACACACATTTCTGGAAGTATAAAGAGAACTCTGAACAGCAGGCCACCTTTCCCCCGAATCACGAGATCACTGTTTTAGAGGGATCAGTTGCATATGAAATTTTCTGGTTTAATTTTTTTCAAAATTATTAAATTCAGCCATAAAGATATTTCCAATTTGCAAACTACTTAAAACATACAGAGAAGGTTTTAACATCACATCATAACACAGGGGGGTGGGGGCAAGAGGATGTTTTCTTTGGCAGATACCAAGCCAAGTTCAGGGACATGCCAGTTATTTTCTAAGACGAGGAAATGGAACTGAATGCTTCTCACTGACTTGATATTCTCTGGTTTAGAATTGTTAAATTTCAGGTTTTGACCTGGATTAACTTAACCCAGAGAATAAGGTTATCTCAGCCTATTTAAAACTACACTAGACCAAATTCTGCACTCCAACACAAATTAAAGCTGTACAGAATGAATACTAGCACTCTAATATCAATTAACCAGAATTTTGTCCCCAGTAACAGAGTTTTACTTCACGTCACAAAACACAGGAACTCCAAATGGTGAACCAGACAGCCTTGACCAGCAAGATACCAACTGACTGTAACAATACAAGAAACACCATGGACCTTCAATACACGCCTTAATTATATAAAATACTAATTCACAGGTCATTTGATGCTCATCTGCATTACAACTGATTAGTGTTTAAAATATCTTCATAGCTAGGGTTACTTATTTATATACATCCACTGTTGCAGTGGGGAAAACTAACCTGCACTTATTTGTTTTATTAAAAAAAATTATAACTGGTATTACATAATAAACCCCCACTATCTTTCTCTAACCCCTCATGAAAATAAATAAGCCAATTTTTACTGAGAAATGCTCCAGGGCAAAATAATATCCTTTTCCTCACTCACAATTGTTATAATTACATTAACTGCAAGGCAACAGCTACAAAAACATAATTAAAGCCATAGTTTTAAGAGATGAAAAGCTTCATATATTTCTCTGATAAGAGATCAAGGCTTAGCAATGTTTTCTATCCTTTAAGAAAACAAAAAATTACTACACAGAACAGGGAGAGCAATGAGGTTTCAGAACATGCGAGACACCTAATTTAAGAGTGAAGCTGCTGAGTTTAAAGAAAAAGATAAATGTGCTTGTCTCTCTTCCCTCTCCTCTGCACGCAGCATAATGAGGATTCAAAGCTATATATCAATTAACAAATCAATGAATTTTCTCCTGCTGCAGATTCTTTATGAATACAGATAGCATTAAGCAAGCACAAGAGACCTCAAGGCAATACATTATATTTAAATCATGAAGTTTCCTCTTCTGTCAAAAGAGCCATTAACCATTTCACTTCAACTAAATGTATTTTTACATGCATATATTCCTCTCCCTCCCCCCCATGTAATACTTATGTCTTTAAACATGTTTACCTCTTCTGAACTCTACAAAGATTTCAAATTGCACAATCTCTCTTGTCAATTATGAGCTGAAAGGAGCCCAGACTGACTAGATAGAACTTAGCTAGGAATTACACATACATGATTATACAGATGCTGTATGTTTGGGGGGAAACACAGGGAGGCTTCTTCTCTACAGTATATGAGGTTCTTAACTACAGTATCATTTTATCCATTAACACAGTATTATCAATAAAAGCAAACGATGATCAACCTCTACAGAATCAGGCTGGTCAATATGCAGCCAGTAACTGCAGCCAGTTTAGGAACATGTAATTCTGAGCTGAACACAGTACCCCAAACCTATTAATCACCAGGATCCATTAGTTAGCTTACTGCTCAAATAAGCAACAACCAAAGGGGTAAAGGAGAGGGATAACAACATCAAATCCTTACCGCTTGGTCCAGCATTTCTGCTACAGTGCTCTCCGGAAGGTTGTTAAGTGTCAGTTCTCGGAGAAAAGAAATCTGACTTGCCTTTGTCACACTAGGAGCTGCAATTTGCTTTGCAGGCATCCACACAGAAGCTTTAGACTAATGTACCACAGCTTTGAAAATACAGCTCGAGACAAAGGCTACTCCTAAAGTGAGACTTGTCTGGGGCGGGGGTGGGGTGGGGGTGGGGGGTGAGGCTGAGTTTTTTTTTCTTGTCACTTTTTAAGTTTCTTACCTTTTTGTTGCAGCAAGCAGGAATTTAATGCCAAGCACGTCATAAACAAACACGCAACTCAATGCTCTGCCTGGTCCCCGGCTCCGTTAGCGTGTATCTAGGCATCAGATGATGCAAAGTGCACTTAATGCAGCCGTGTACTTGCACTTCAACTACGGGGGGCGAATACCCCCGAGGACAGCAGCTCATTCATTTTGCATCGAGTTGAAGCACGTCATGTCAGCTCCTACCCCGCTTACGGACTGTGCACGCTTGTGTTTGCCGGCTCCAGCTGTGAGCGAGTGGGTGCTTCTCCCTGGAAGGCACCGCTCCATAGGGGTGTGTCTTTCCCTCCCTTCCCACTGCTTTTACCATTTGTGTGCTCCCTGCACTCTGACCCGCAGAAGAGGCCCCTCTCCTCCCCCGTTAACAAACCTTCACTGCTGTGCCTTGTGTTTCTAGCCTGTAAACTTCCAAGATTAATCTGCTGTGACTGAAGCAATCTTTCGGGGAAAGCTGAAGTGCGCAGGGAGTCTTCCCCTCCTGATTTTCCAAAACCAGCACAAAGCTTTCATAGCCTGGCTCTGAACTGAATGCAACAGAAAGTCTTTTTAAAAGGCACAAAAGATTTACAGCCAAATTCAGTAATTCAGACAGAAGTACAACTGCATTTATTTCAATGAGATTACACCTGCTTATGCTAGAAGTGAGATTTATCCTTGAGCTGTAAAAACAAACACACCAAATAATTTGATTTTCCAGAACTGGCACATGCAATAACAGTAAATCTAATTTAGAGGTGTTGCTTGCACTGCAGGTGACAGTAAACACAATGCTCCTGAGGCTCCCGTTTTTATTCAGCGGAACTCCCCATCAGACATCCTCAACCAGCAATAATTAAGGCCTGCTTTCCCAGGGACTGCACTCAAAAGGTGGCAGGGCTTAAACCCCATTCTGTGGTGTTCAGCTTTCACAGCTACCCACAGCACTGCACATCACTCCTGGATGCAGGGGAGGACTGGGGGGAGGCAAACTCTGACCAGGGAATGGCCACAATGGCGCGAGGACACAGGTCACCACCCTGCATGTTACACTTCTCCATCCAAGGGACCTGCCCCTTCAAATGAGCCAGCAGAGCTGCTTGTGGCATCACAGCCTGCCTGCCCCCTTCAAGGAAAATGAGCCAATATGGCAAACGCCCACCAACTAGCCTCTTTAAACTAGCTGAGCTCAACGTGCGTGAAAGCAGGGCATGGAATGTGACCATGGGTATTTCCACCAGCAGATGTGAGAGGGCAAAAAGCAGTTAAGGGCAGTTTTCTGGCAGTCACTTCTTTGAGCCGCACAGATGCATTGGAAGCAGGATGTTTGTTCACTGCCTAAATACACCCTGAAAGTCTAGTGAGGTTCCTTCCTTCCTTCCCTCCTGTGTATCATCATCAAGGCTTGGCAGGGCCAGTTAACGCTCAAGCGACAACCTGTGCCGTCCTGAAAGCTTTCTGCTGATTTCCATGGGAGTAACAGGTTGGAATTTAACAAACAAATCTGTTGATGCTGCCTAAGAAGAAACAGATCCAACTCCTTCTTTCTTGGATGTGCTGGATGCCCAGAGCTAAGAAGAATTTAAGGCCATGTAATTACTTTTGCACTGAAGCAAACAAGTAAGTTCTTGGAAGTCTTGATGCAAATATGGAACTCACGTGGGGAAAGAAAGGGGCATTTTTATGGACAAGCAAAATAGCTCTTGCAACTGGTTAAATGCAGTAAAATATACATGCACTACATTTTAAAGCCAGGTTCCAATATCCATTCAACATAATTTATTTGAAGTCGCAAATGAAGGCAGAATTGATCTGATAACTATGACAACTACCCTCACCATTGCTGTTTTCTGTTATTCTCAGCAAGTAGCATACAACAGGATATGGTAGCCTTCCAGCTGGCCAAACAACAGCACTCATGAGAACAATGCCAGACTCCAACTTAAAAGGCTTCTAAGGAGAGAAGCCAGACTTTGCCTTTTTAATATGCTGGAACAGTTTGTTGGAGAGAATCACTCTTCCCTGAACCTCTCTTCAGCACAAGAAAAGAGATTCAGCAGAACTTTGGTAACTGTAAAAATAAGTATAATTCAAACTACGTCCCAGTCTTTGAGTTTTTAGCTGGCTATCCAGTAAACAAACTGGGAGTAAATTCTAATCCTGTGTTAGTTTTGATATTTTGGTCCATGTCAGATGTCATACTGTCTATGCACCTTTCACTAATGGCATGGCTAGGTACAAACATGCTGGCTCCGTTGTTGAGAAATAACTTGCCCTGGTGTCAAAAGAATTTCAGCTTCCCTTTCCCTTGCCTCAACACTCTCTGCCCCTCTAAATTTGTTGCTTCTAGTTGCTGTGTCTGAAGAGGGAAACAGACTTACTTCTGCCACCAGCAACAAGGAAATCTCCCAATGCTTGGCTGGCCAGCGGTGTCTGAAACTGAAAAACAATTTGGGCCCAATACAACTTCCCGTTGTATGTGCACCAATTTGCTTAGTAACTACAGCTGTTCCTTGTGGCGGTTGTTCTGGCAGAACTTAGCTTTACCAATCCTCCATCTCACCCAAAAATGTGAATTCAAACACGAATTTAAAATTTTAGGTATAGGCTTTGGGGGCTGGTGGTGTCTGACTTCTGATTCCTTCGCATTTACTTGGCCAAATATACGTATTCTGAAAATGAAAGGTGAAATTGACACATAAGTCTTCTTTCACAATTCCGTGTCTTAAAGAACAATCATTAATAACTTAACTTTTGAGACCTGTCATGGAAGTTGCAGCACTTGGCACTGGCTGCCGTGTTTGGCTGACAGGCTCTCCCCAGCAACAACTGCTACCATAAAACACGTGAAAAAATTTCCAGCACAAACACTCCACCGAGTCAGTGCCGGAGCTTGCAGCCAAATCACTAGCCCAGAGGGATCTCTGTATTGCAGTTCACCTACAGGGTGCAAAAGAAGTGCACTTGCAGCAGGTAATGGGTCAAATTTACACTGACAGAAATGTCACAAGCAGCCTGCCTGCCCTGGCAAGGTGAAAACTGCCCCAGGAGAGCTCTAAGCTCACAAAGACCTGACAAATTCAACTCCTGCGCTGCCAAAAGTGCCAAATTCAAGCCCACAGGAGTCTTTGGGGGCACGCCTGGTGTATAAATGCAACAGGTGTTGCTCCAGCCTCTCCCAGCTATCAGGTGCTGCCCTCTCATGGGTCCCCAGCTGGGCTGTGTCCCCACAGCCTGTGTCCCTCACTGGGGACCACGTCCAGCCAAGCTCATCATCAGGGAGTGGGTATTTAGCACCACAAAGAATCCAGGGACATCTCCACACACTCGGCAGTGATCATGTGCCCAATTTTCTGGTTAAACTGCCAGTGAACAGCAGGGCAACCCAGTAAATGAAATCCAGAAGCTCTTTACCTTAGAGCAAAATACCAAGTGGCTGGACTAAAGAAACAAAACCACTATCAGCCACTGAGATCCTCATACTCACCCTGAGTGTGTGCAAGGACTGGATCCAAGGGGTTTACATACAAAAAATGCTGAGGAAAAAAGCAAGTAACTTGATAAGAAAGGAACCTGGATTCAGGTTGCAGTTTATTTCAGTTTGAACAAAGGAAAATCATATTAGAGCAACAAATTCATGTTGTGAGGCCAAGAGTGTATTTTTGCAGGTAGTGAGAGAGGTGATTACCCCTAGCAGCTGCTGGCTCACACTTGCAGACCTGTAGCCTTGTAGTCCTACCCCTGAGATAAAAGCAGAAGCAGGTTTGCACCTCAGCCTCTGCACCTGCAGCACTCACAAGGTCCACTTCTGCCCTACAAGAAGAGAAACAGCATTTCCCAAGCTTGCCCTGCCTTTCGCTAATCTGAGGCATCCATCCTATCGTGAAGCAAAATATTTTGACACTTCCAGGAAACAAAAAATTAGTCCTTTTAGCAAAACTCAAGAGTACAACAAAATTTTGTTCAATCTTTGACAACCTAGAAGCTTAAAACCTCCCATCGTTTTGATCATCTACTTTCCTCACAAATTATAAGCAGCAACAGCAGTGCCAAACCTTCTAACTTACCTGAAATTCTGTATTATTTTCACAAAGAGAGAGGAGAAGGTGAGGGACGAGTGAGGGAATATTTCATAAAAGTTTAAATCCTGGATTCAGGCAGGTATATGAGAATCTCCATACACACCAGAAAACAAGTACCCAGCATCGACGGATGGATGAAAAAAGTTTGAAATACTACCTTGAATCCTAAAGGCTCAAAAGTGACAAAATTAATATACCATTTATGAATGCCTGGGTTGGCAGTATTTCAGAAGAGCTTTGTTTGGTTTTTAAACTAAGGCCCTTGAAGCCACATATGTACTTCATAAATTAATAGAGGGCAAGAGCAATTGCTCAGTTTGCTTTGTCTAATCATTATGTTCCTGATGGCAGCTGAGCAAAAGCAGAGATGAAAAACAATTTTCCTAATAAAATACACAAGTATCCCCCTAAAAAGAAAAATAAACAAACAAGCAAATAAATAAATCATAGTGCATCTGTTTTCTTGTGGGTGCGGGTGCTTTTTATTTTAAACGTGTATCTACATTGTTGGAGATACGCACGTAAAGTTTATACTACTTAATCAATGAAGAAAGACTGATGATACACAACTACAGAGCAAAAGCAATTCAATATGACCTCAGCAAACTGAACCACACCTGCGATCACCCTACCAAAAGAAGGACCTTAACTGCTATGAGATTGTCTGCAATTGCAGAGGACAGGCCATAAGGATCCAGGTGGTCCCCTTCCAGTCTGAGCTGCTGAAGAGCTTTCCTGTGAGTAATCCACAGTTCCTCTTTCTGGATTTTCTTGACAAATACAGCATCACCCCAAACACTGCCACATGTCAATAACAGGTATCCCTGAACACAGGCAAGCTGGCTTTCTTGTTCTTGTCTGAAGTAGAAAGATTCACTTACTTCACTGATGTTAAACGTTAAGATCACCAGAATACCTGGTCAAACACTAAGGCTAGCCACCTTGCCTGACCTTGCAGACCTCAAACTCTTTCATACTTTTCATACTTTCATCTTCTAAGATTCATAGCAGGCTCCTTACTTTTCCACCTGCTATTTTGTTCTTCTACAAGAACCCCCAGTCCTGCTAGAGAAATAGTATTTACACCATCCTGGCACTCCCAGAGGTATTACACCTATTTTGCTGAACAGTAGTATCCTGGTTTTCCACATCTGTAAGTTATACACTAAACCAACTCATACTGAAGTTAATAAAAAAATTCCCATCAATTTTAAGGAGAATTTGGTCAGACTCAGGGGGCCCACAAGCGTACAACAAGCTAGCTTTCAAATTAATCAAGGTGGGGAGATGGGAACTTCAAGCAGTAAAATATGACACTCAATTGTCTCTAGAATGTCAATGTTTAATGCATCATTCAAATTATAAATTGAAATTATTTTTATGGCATTAAGATGAACAGCATTTATGTGAACCAGACCATCACCACAAGAGATATAACGCATACAGATTTTTTTCAATGTCATTAAGCACAATTTTCTTCTCAAAAAAACCAGATGTTCATGTAACAGTTTCTAAATACCAAAACAAGTCAGTCAGTCAAAAACACCTAAATGTTTAAGATACTTTAATTATCTGTTAGGAAAAAAAATCTTTTAGCTTGCTCAAATTAGTGTTCAAGTTTCTGCTAATCAATCTGGATGTATCAAAGAGACTTTAGTAGGTGATCTACCTCCATTGCCAGAGGGCAAATCGTGCCGAATACCACTGACAAAACCTTTTTCCCTGGGGGAGCCCATGTCAGGAGAGGCCAACATACCATTCTCAGAATTAAAAACCTAAAGTGAAAATGCTTTCTAAATACATGCCTGGGATAAGACAGTGTATGTTATGATTTACATCAAGATGTACCACATATAAATATTTGAATTACAATCAGCTAGTAGAACACATAACAAAGCATCCCGAGGCAGATGTGACATTTAGTAATTGAAGTCATAGGTTGATAGCAAGAGCATCCTCTTATATTTGAGAGGCACATTCCAAATTATTATACTAGTGCAGTTCGGTCAAGTTTGTGACTGTACTTAAGAGACACAGGACAATATTTGGACCTTATTTTACTATAGCACACCAAATTCCAGAAGACCTTCAATGGTCTACAAACACGTAGAAAAGTCATGAGTTCCCTTCATATCAGGAGTGTAACACCAATGCAAACATGAAAAGTGTACTTATGTAGGTGGATATAAATATTTACACAGTAAAGGCATATACAGAAGCATCCTGCTTCTCTCTAATCCACCGGTACAGTACAGGCATAAACAGTTTGGACAGGAAGCAGAGCTAGACAGGTCATTTTCTGTACTTCTCTTTTTTAATTTGCTGTATTTGAAAGCTGTAGATGTCCCACATTTCATTAAGCAGTGTAACACAGATAACTGAATGAAACTCTTTCCACTGCACAGTAAATTTTCTCCTCTGAATTATTTTTCAGAAATTATTTTCCTGATACAGTAACAATTTTTAGGAAGTCAGATTTTTGCCTACAATAGAAAACAGTAAGCATAGTAAATACATGTCTTGGAGAAGGCTGACCTTTTCAAGTAAGCCACCACATGACAGAAAACTCTATTACTGCTCATAGAAACACACTATAATCAAGGTAACAAAGAGCTGGTACCGAACATCTCGGCCAGCATGGTGCTTCTAAGTATTCTTAACACAATTTTTCTTAAAACACTGCTTTCTTCTTCAGTGGTCTATGCAACTTGTGGCTTTTCTCCTGAGAAAGTTTTTTTGTATGCCCACCTTACTATTAACTGCACAGCTTCAATATACATTAGACTAGCAAAGTGAAATCACTAGTGGACTAATTTGGTTTTCTCTCATCTGCTATAGAGATCTTAGACTAGACTAGGTCTTGAGAATGCAAGAACACAGTAAAGTTTTTTGTGGTGTGGGTTTTTTTTTAAGAAAAGTGTTACTGAATTGATATTATTTGACAGCTTTCATAAGGCTGTCAAAGACTAATTCTGTTGTGAAAATTTAGTCCATAGGTGGCTTCCTCTATACCTAGTCCCTGCTGCTGACACATTATCTGAGTGATGTGTTACTAAGCGTCTAACTTTAGTGCTGCTGAAGATGAAGGTGTGAAAGAAAGGCAGGTGCCTTCAATCGACTCTGGTTTGGGAAGGAGGATAAATTTTTGGTTAGCATAGCTTCTGTTGACAGGAGGTAACAGACTGTGTATGCACCCAAGTGCATGACCAGGCAAAGTAAAGTAAGTTTAAACCACCTTTGATCATCACTTAAGACCAAAGCTTCTAACTGGGTGTTGAAAACAAGGAGGGCTGCAGACAGCCTGCGAGATGTTTTCTGTCCACAGCTAGGAAGCCAGAGAACAGCTGGTTTTGCATCACTTGCATCACTGCATTGCCAAGGAGTTAAAGCAGCGTTTAACTATTGGAATCCAGCCTGGATATCGTTATCTGCTTGATTAACATACAGTTAAAAGAATAATAGAAGAAAGCATCAGATTGCCACCCCAAGCTGGCAGTCAATAGCTCTTCTGGGCCACAGACACTTCCACAGGTGGCTCAAGCTATTCTCAAGGGACTTATGCAATAGTCACTTAGGTTCAGTGATCACCCCGGTTGTATTCTAAAGCGTTTCACGGCTAGAATCATAGCGAACACGCAGAGATTTTCTAGCACAAATTTGTATAAAGACTTTAAGCCAGGGATTCAGTCAATATGCCATCTTTTTTTATTAATCGAGACAACCTGATTACATCACAGTGGTTATTTGTAGTCCA
This sequence comes from Falco naumanni, assembly GCF_017639655.2. Lineage (NCBI taxonomy): Eukaryota > Metazoa > Chordata > Aves > Falconiformes > Falconidae > Falco > Falco naumanni. The sequence goes on from NC_054054.1 coordinate 54,773,359, forward strand.
GGTTTAGACATATCACTTGTCTTAACTGGAAGTTTTACAGCTGAACAATTCCAAATGCTATTGAAAAAGCCTGCCTCCCAGAAGAAAAACTAGATACAATTCCCAAATGAAATTATATGCAGTATTTTCCATTATTTTCTGAAGAACAATATATAATAGTAAAGACACTCTACAATAAAATATTTCAACAGAATTGTGTTTAAGGTGACTAAACACTCATTGTCACGCTCAAGCCACTAGCAGAACAAGTGACACATTTTAAATGGTTGTTGGGTTGTTTTTCCTAACAAGAAGGGAAGCCTCCTGTCACTTTTCCCACTTCTTTACAAGCAAATGCCTCAGCACTACCCTGAACTCTCCTTCACAGGCTTCTCTGTTCCTGTCCTGTTTTCCTTCCCACATAAATCCTTACAATTCTCCTTTTCTGTGTTTGTCCCAATTCCCTTGCTCTGTGAGTTGCTCTGCGCTCATGCTAATCTACTGGTACTATGCTTCTCAAGTGCTGTTCCTGCATTCAAGCTTTTCGAAGATTACCAAGTATCTATAGCTCCATGGCCAAAATTCTCCCTAAGCGTATCCTTTTTTCTCAGCTGCTATCAAAGGGTGAATCCACCATTTGCAAGTACCTGAGCTGCTCACAAGCCTCATCTGTAACACAGAAAAATTCTTCACTGTCACATGTAATCATTTTTGATCTCATTAGTGGCACCAGGCAGAAAGGACACAGCAATGTTACCCTAACACAGTTGAAGCCACTACTGATACAAAGCCATTCGTGGGTGCAAAACTGTGGGTGTTTATTTCAAGTTAATATGGGCCTATTTCAACACGTCTTCAGTCTAGCATGTCTCTCATGTTAAATCCTGAACCTAAAATAAACCAGTTTCATTAATCAAAGTAAGAATGCACATGTACCGCTTTTTGCACCCACTTAACTACATTTGCTTGAAAACACATTCATTCTGTAAGCTTGACTAGATTTCCCGTCACAGCTGTACTGTTTCATTACCCCCTCCTAGAATGCGCTGCACTTGCAAACAGTAACGTCAAGCCTTATATAAATGGAAAGTTTTTATAAATAATCACCTAAACCATTTCTTAGTGAGAAGGGAAAATGCTACCAAAACATACAGAAAAGGATATTCATTCGCAGTTGGCTTAGGGAAGAGGAGAAAGCAAAAGATTACCCAAAAAACCCCAAACCAGCTAAGAATACGGATCAGAAAAGCCTGTAAAATCCTCTTCCTTCAGTGTAATCCCTCACCTATGCCCCATTTACATGATTCATCACTGTATGTTTTGTCCCTATTCCAAGGTTACAGGGACCAAGGGGAATAGGCAATATTGATTAATGGAGTCTCAGAATTTGAAGAGTTCAGCTGGAATTACACCTTCTTTGAAGGGTGTTATCTTTTCAGAAGAGCAGGTGCAAACACCATCTCAGTTTTAATTTATTTTCTGCTTCTCTTGACCATGTCTCTAATGCAGAAGAGAAAGTTTATTATTCATTATCTTGTACAGCTTGATAAGCTTCTCTCACAGAATCAGAGAAAGACTCCATCTCAGAGCACATTCAATCATCGCCTCAAAGGGAAGGCAATCCAGAAAGACCTCCCTGAACGATGCAGTTTATTACAAGCCACACTACATCACTGAAGCCTGATGCTGTGCTACTTGTACACAAAATATTTTCTGAAAAGACGAATGAGAAATTACAGATACACTGGGATATCCCAACCGCACTAAACTTGCATATATTGTCGATACTTACCTTAGCTTTTAACTGTCTAATCAAGGAAAGGTATCCCTCCTAAAATCTCATGTCCGTATGACAGGCATGCACTGGAGCTCAAGCCAGACAGTATCTGTAACTACATAGTCTCAGCTAGGAAATACAGACCGCAGTGCCGAGACAGGCACCTGACCTGCAGCACAGCTTCCACACTCCCCATCACCCCCTCTCTGTCCTCTAACAAACCAGTTCTCACCCAGCCACGTCACTATCCTTCCTAGCTTGACACACGCTCAAAACTTAAAAAGAAAACATGAAACCTACAGCAGCAGTTGTCACACGAGTGAAAATTTCCAATTCCAGGTGTCTAGAGAAAGGTTCCTAAATCTGCATTTAGACATCTAATTTTCAAAGATACTGAATATACAGAGATCCTGCGGCACACAGCATAGTGCACAGCGTAGGTGTTAAACACCTCAAACCAGGCCATTTTTATTTAGCTGTTGAAACAGCAAGACGGGATACCATTTTTAATTCACCGTATTCTGAAGAATCTCAGCCATCGCTTTACACCATTTCCTCCTCATTTTCTACAGATTTGTCCCATTTTCTCACTCATGTCACCCCAGTAGTTTTCTCAGCTCCTGCCCTAGCACCTCCTGAGATAACAGAGCTCAGGTCATTTCTGTTTTGTTGTTGGGACTTTCTTCTCTTCCAGCCTTACAGGATTATGTCCATCTAACTTGGGGTGTCTATTCATTTAGCTGCTCCCCCTTTCTGAGGCAGCTTGAGCCTCATCTTTGGTGTCCTACTTTCTTTAATCCAGTGGTCCTCTCTGCCCTCCTCCCCTTTTTGATTCCCAGCCTCATTTTATTCCCTAATACCAACTGCAGCAGAAAACCAGCAGCAGTTCAGAGCAGCAGGGCAACGGACATCCACGCAGATGCAGAGATCCTCACCACCACCACCTGACAAAACGGGCATTATTAGGGCAGAGGAGGGAGCAGAATGCTTTCACACTGTCTAGGCAGAAAGCCTACGATCAGAAAGCCCTAGTACCAGAGAATCTGCCCCTCTGTCATTTAATAACCAAGAGCAACTGTGCTCCCCCCCATCCTGCCAGGGAAACACATGGACTGTAGAGAAAAACCTGCACTATGAGGTGACAAAGCCGGTGGATGAACAAAGACACATGCTATGTGTTTTGCCCAACATGCCACATACCCACACCACCCAGTAACTAGTTCCACATTCAGTCCCATCAAAGCTGTCTCCTGAACCCACCTGCAGCCCTCCTGGTCACCTAACCCCTGAATTTTGCAGCTGGAATAGACTGCTGTTGTATGGAGACACCAGGAGAGAAAAAACTGATCTTGCAGGCAATTAGAAGCCCCATAGAGGTTTTAAAAGTTGAGGTAGACTTTGGATTGGAGGAACAGCAATGAATGTAAAGGAGGATTCAGGGAAATCTGCTAATGGAAACTCTTTCACAAAATTGATGGGCCATTACCTTTTCTCTCGACCTTGTTAGCAAGCTGCTCAGAAAGCAAAGGGCATGCACCAGCAGTCAAGAAGGAGAGACAAAACCCAACCTGAGGAATGATTAATGTACAGTCCTGCAGCTCTCAAGTAAAAAGAACAACCCTTGTATAGCTTCAGTAGGCTAATATTTTCCAACATGCTTTTAAAGCCCAGAAAAAAACACGTCACGGGTGGCTTGTTAAGAAGCAAACACAGCACTGACAATTATTCCCTGATATGCCTGTGATACCACATATCGTCCACGTGACAATGACCCTACTGATACTGAAATCAGTATTTAAGCAAGTGTGAGGACTTTTCTTATTTACAAATAATACTAAATGAATCGTCACAGCTCTGTTGTCAGTACAGCAGTAGAGGAAGATTTGTAGAGTACAGTGGAATTTACTTTTAAAAAGCACATGGTATTACCAAAGAAACCAAGTCTGCCAAAAGGTTGGACAGATACAGTACATTTGTTTTCCTTTAATGCCCATCTATACAGACCAAACATAGGAGCTCAGAGTCTACACATATACATGCATAACCATAAATTTGTGGGAACCTGCTTTTCTTCATGATTTTACGAAGGCGCTCCAGCCTTTCTTAAGCTCAAACATACTTTACTGACTGATTAATTGAAAACAAGGGATGCTACCTCTCGAAAGACAAAATCACCACACAGCTTAAGTAAAAAAAAACCAATGAAGCCTTTGCTTATCACACAACTGTTAAAAAAAGAAACTCTGGAGATCAGGATAATAGCGGAGGATATGGAGAGAGCAATTACAGCTTCCCAGAAGACATTTCTGCCCCAGGTGAGTTAGCAGATACATCCTCAGATTAAACTTTCATCAGCAGATCTCTGTATTTCATCAACTTTTCATTATGGCACAGCTTAGAAAAATCATATGGTCAGGTGTCATTAGAAAACCTCTTCATCTTCCAGAACAAAATCTACTACAAGTAGATAATAAAGTACTACAAGCAAAACACAGAGAAAAGTAGGACCTGCAGATTGTTATGGGGTTCAAATAGCTCAAAATCAAGGAAAATATAAATTTCTACAATATTTTAAAATTGAAACACTGCCTTTCACAAAAAATCCCATAAATTATACAGGCTCTTGGACCAGAAAATGTAGCTAATTAACAAAATTCATGTGCAACAACTTCTGGAACAGCTTAATCCCAGAAACCGGGATTTCATCCATTTCCTGGACAATTAATCCACCAAAGCAGCAATGCCATTCCCTCACTTTTCTCCGATGATGGCAAATTCATAATCATGGCAAGCTGCTTTTGCAAAAAGCGGATGGCTCTGATGTGTTTCATCTCAGGACCAATGTGTAATTTTACCAGGATGTGCCCAAGAACTGCACGATAATGTATACGTTAAAAGACATGCAGTGTCATTTCCAGCTCAACAATATGGTTTTCTCAGCTTGGATTCTCCTGTCACCAAATGCTTTTTGTGTGTGTGTTACTGCTTCTTCAGCAAATCCTACCGCATTTATGCTACCCTTCAAAGCGTGCTTCCTGTACTGAACCCCTCTACGCCCAAAACACACTGTACCTCTCATTACTCAGTCATAATTTTGTTCTTTCTGTTTGTCTTTTGGATCTTCTGCTATTTAGCATCACATGTAGTCTAACTTTACTTACAAATAACAGCTACACTGCTTTTCTTACAATCTCAATTTTTTTAAGTGGGTCAATAAAGCATTAAACGAGCTACACTTCAAAAAGAGTGGGCTTCAGTCCTGAAAGTCATTCTGGACACGAAATTTCTGTAAAAGCATCTATCAAAATTCTTACAAATGGCTAAGAATAGGAAAGGTCTGAAATCAAACTTCCTATGATGAAAAAAAACAAGTCCCATAATAAGTGGCTAAGAATGTTACTATGGCAGATGAAAAATTAAGGGTGGTTTTCATTGTGTGTTTATATACTGAACCTTCATTAAACTATTTCTTGCTGTTATTTACAGCAAACAATCAAGAAAAGTCATGCTCTCTAGGAACAAGAAATGACACTTTCAACTCAGAAAGGCCAACTGCTTCTTTGACAGTAGAAATATGAGAAAAGATTAGTTTATTTGCTCTGCCACATTCTCTGTACTGTCAGCGTCACAAATGAAATCTCAGGAAAACAGTAGAAGCAGCTTCTACCTTTTATAACCAAGAGGGAGAATACTGGGTTTGTTTTGGGTTTTTTTTGTTGTGTGGTTGGTTGGTTTGTTTTTTTTAAACTTGGACCTGTACTTCTCCCACATATTCCATAAGTATTTTTTTTTTCTTAGTAGAGACATGAGTTTCTGCAGAAGTGTCAACAGAACTGAAATTCATCTTTGGTCATGCCAACAGCGGGATCCGAAATGCTAGTTCTTGTGCCTTGTACATAGCTTTTGGTAAATGTCACAGAATACCATGACAGATCCATAGGTCAGAGCAGGCAGAACAGCCTGCACATACAACCTTTCCCACCAGCTCCTGTCCTACTGATGGGGCTTACGTTCATCTAGGAGAGTCTGCTATTGCCTCCCACCCCCAAATACATTCCACCAACAGCTTAGAACATTCTTGGTGCCACATGATTGCAAGAGGCATGTTTCTCTGAGATGTCCCCTTTCAACATCGATATTTGTACGACAAGTTCTGTCTTTAGGAGAACAAGGTACTCAGCCTGGAGAAATGTGACTCATCTTATTTTATAAACAACATAATGAAATGATTTTATTTCCCAAAGAAATGTAAATATTGAAAAAAAGAACTTCAAAAAATCAGCAAAAAGCAAAGCTGGCTTCCTTCACTCTGCACCACATTTAGGTGCCCCTTATGATGCTCCATTTATTTCCTGACCAAAGGAAACTACTACAAAATCTGACTTGACGGGAAATGTGCAATGCATTCATTTTCTGAGATGAACAAAGCACTGCAATGGTTTATTTATAAGAAGTTAAAACCTTTTTATTTCTCACCACTTCAAACTCGATTTGCCTCTTTTAGGTCTCTCAAAAAACTGTACCAATGGAAGTGAAAAACCCAACCATCAGTCATTTAAAGTAAGAAATTTAGAAAGATGGAATTGAGTCACCTTTTGTTTTGGAAATCATAGTCAGAGATAATCAGAAACCTGGGGGGGGGGGGGGGGGGGGGGGGGGGGGCAGGATTTTAAAAAAGTTACAGAAAATCTTTTATTGGGATTTTCCAGGTCCAAAAATGACATTTCCCATCAAAAGTCAGAGACAAAAACCCCCAAAACAACCTACTATTGCACATATCTCAATAATCATGCATGGAACTGAAAAGCAACAGCTTGTTAGCATTATTCAATCCTTACTACCCATGTGTCATGATGGGTACTGTGGGAAGATCCTAGAACTCAACATGAATGGCAATGTTTTTGATACATCAAAATGCTCAACGGACAGGGAGACAGCTCGCTGTCCTGCTCTAACAAGACACCTTCGCAACCCTGTTCCCACAGCAATGTTACACGACAAACAAGGATGCTACCAAAAGGCCATCAGTCAGGAAGGAAAACTAAGGAAAGGCCACCTCCAGGCCTTCAGCATGCATTTGTGGTTGCTCCCAACGGCAAGGAAGAACTTCAGCTCACAGGCAGGCAAGTTTCAGGGACAAACCTTAGTTTTCTGCAACACCCTAAGGAATTTTCTTGCATCAAGATCTTTAAGAAATAGTAAAGGCTTAAAACCATTACTTTTCTCTCAAACCAGCTTTTTCTTCCATCAAATCAAGTATCCCAATAAAGTACAAACTCATGTATACAGTCAGAGTGTAAGTAGTGCATTTAACTTGGACCAGCAGGAAGGCATCTTTTACATAGCCAGGAGACACATACTATGAGACATATTTGCAAACATGGTTTTATATTAAAAATATTATATATATCTGAAACAAAGTAATGTTGCATGTGCAGTTTTATGCACCTGGCTGAGTTGATCTGAAGGCTTGCTCAATACAGGTTTAGCAAAACCACATTAAAGTGACATGCTATGAAAAGCAGGGATTTTAAAAAGTAACACCAGCAAGAAAAAGAAGAATTTGGCCACCTTCTTCTAGCCCCTGGGACACAATTAATCAATCAAACGGATAGGTCTCATACCTATCTTGTTCCAGGTGTATGTATACTCTATATTAGCAGACAGAAATAGCACCAAGTCAAGAGGGATAAGGAGAGTGCAGACTCACCGGCCGTTGTCACGCCCCACACCCCAGACTCTGATGCTCACAATGGGCTGTGAATGAAGAACTGTGCGGTCCATGGGGTCAATCAGGTTCAGCATGTCATTTTCCAGTATAAGGTACATGTCTTTGCCCTGCAACTCCAGACAAAGTACAGTTACTCAGTGTGTCACCCTCTCAAACTGACTGGGATCAAGGTGTTATGCCTATGCTGTTTAGACCTGCATCCTCTTAATTTAATCTAAGTTTTGGGTTGTTCCAAGAGCGACTGAAAACAAATTCATTTACTTCTGGTATAAAAAAGATCTAAGATGGTACACTACTACTGTGTTTTAAAATGATCCCAATCACAAAAAGCTTTGATGTCTTTGAAGTGCAATGGTTTGCCTCATTCAACCCCAAGCTACTGAGTTATTCAGCAAATTATGTGTTTATCCTTTCTCCAGTAAATGCTTCCAAATATATGAGAAGTCACAAACTGTCTTGACAGTAAAAGCTTACATTAAAACCTCTACTCTTGAGGCAGAGTTTCTTCCTTCAAACAATGTGCTTCGCTTCCACAAACTTTAAGCAATGGGTCATGGGAACAGACAGCAATTTGTACATGTCAAAGGATTTAGAGGATACTCTTTGAAGAAAGATTAATTAAAGGGGAAAACCTGGCATTAAGACATGAACGTGAATTCTGCCAGTGACTGCAGAATCCTGGAGCCAGGATTTCTCCCTAATTCTTTTGGCATGTAAGAACAAGGAGAATGCTCTTTCCCCTTAGACGAAACAAATTTAGAGGCCATTTTCCTTTTGACGCTAATTCACAAATGCTCATCTTCCTCCTATGGCTAGCATTTGCAAAAGGTTTGCTGCCTCTTCCATCACATCTAATAGCTCTCTTCTCGGAGACTGTACACCTACGCTGCAGACCCTGAGAACCCACAGAAATGATCCTGGACCTATTGCTGAGAGGTAAGACAAGCTCCTGCTGAAAAGAAGAAGGTAGGAGCTATCAGCTAAATATAGAGAAATTTGTTTCCTCTCTATTGTGCCAGAATCTACAAATGAGCAGAAAGAATGAAAAGTCTCCGACCTCCTACTGACAAATGTTTCAGAAATGACCTTATACTTCACCTCAGCAACACAGAAACCCTCTTCCCGCTTGGTCACAGTGGCTCAAGTCTTAATGACGTCTAATTTTGTGTCTGTGTAAGACATACATTCTTGTGTCCCTGGGAGGGCCTGCTAGCAGGGTTTTCAGGCTAGGCAGCAAGGGGCAGGCACTGCCAATCACCTCTCCCACCCCCAAATCTCCTAACAGGGATTCAAAGGGGAGCTGTGACACGGAGCTGTCAGCACAAGCGCTGAGAGGGGTGCAGGAGCAGTAGGAGACACAGGCTGGTACATGCGATGCCAACACAAGAATGTTCTGCCTGATGGAAAAAGTACAGTGGTGGCCAAGATGCAAGGCTGAATATATAGGCTGCTCCTAGAGAAGCAGAAACAGATGTAGCTGCAATAACCATGTATGTAAATGGGGTGAATCGGCAACAATGAGCTGCTTGTGGCATACAGAAAAAGAAACATGGGAAATAAAACACAAAAGCCAGGCCAACACCAGGCAGACCAACATGATGAAGGAAACCAAACAGAAAACAGAGTCATCACAAAGAAAAAAGGTGAGAAATTTGCTTGGAGGTCAGAAGCAGTAAACAGAGTATGTGAAGAATGTTACCAAGTGTCACAAAGATTGCTTTTGGACCCATTTTCTACTTATATATTTGTTCCAGAAGGAAATTATTACAAGAAGGTAAAAGCTGTTCATCATGCAAAATACACTGGGATTAGGGTAATAAAACTGAATCCAAATTAGCTGGAAAAGATTGGAGAATGGGCAGATAAGCAACATAAGTCACAGGAAATTATCCTTGCAATGCTCAAGGGATAGCTTGGCTGCAGCCAGAAGCAATATATTTTGCTAAGTTTTGTTGCCTTATTATACAAAAGCTATTTTAGAGATGAAAACACTGCACAGGGCAAGAAGAAATGATTTAGACAGACTGGGAGCTTGAACATAGGCCTCTGAACTGCTGAACAGCTGCAGAGACCCGACAGTCCAAGATGAGGAAGGGGAACAGCCACGCAGGGAAAGTGAATGAAGGCAAGACAGGCTCAACCCCAGCAGCCTTTACACATGTGTTACACATGGTGGTATACAGGTCAATGGCAAAAATGTATCTTTTCTGTGTAAGTGATTTTGTAATGCACAGGACTATAATGCATAGGGAAGTAGCAACACCAACAGGTGAGTTGTGTTTTCCTTCTTAGATTTTACAGAACCCTGGAAATGAGAAACTTACAGGGAATTTCTTTTGGAGGGGAACGAAGGGCATAAAACCCCACATTAAAGCCAGTGGCAAAGCTTCTGCAGGACCAGGATTTTACCCAAAGTGTAGGGTTCTTTATATTTTGTTTTGCGCTTTTAAATGATGAAAACGTGGGGATGATCATAGCCAGGACACTCTACTTAAGCCTTAGACTGTAACAGTAACTTGGGAGATTGATATTTTTCCTTAAATTTTCACTGAAACAGACAAATCTTTCTTTTAATTTCTCTTCTGTTTAGCAGTGCCGTTTTGTTTAGGTGACACAAGATGAATTACAACATTCACTCTTACATTGCTTTTGCATTCAGATCTTGTGTAGTACATCCACATTAGTGTAACCCTCCTGAAAATATGTCAGCAGAGAGGTAGAGTAAGATTTGGCTGAAGTTTAAGTTGTTCCATGAACAATCAAATAACGAAGATGGTTTTCTATGGGTTTGTCTCTTATGTCCTCTCTATGTCCCAGCATTATAACCCCACCTGTTCCTTTCTTGTTTCACTGACTGATCCCTCCACACCTTCCACTTCTTCATCTTTCCCCAACACACCTGTTTTCTACACAACACCTCAGGCTTCTTTCACATTTCACATCCCTGAGCTCCCACAGCGTTATCCTGCCTTTGCTGCCAATTCAGAAGCTTGCATGGTTCTATCGATGAAGGTGTACTGACCCATCAGCAAACTAAGAAAGAAGAGAGCTTGGCTCTGTTTTCCCCTCAGCGAGTGGGAATTTGGCATCCTTCAAAACTGGATGACACTGGTGAACAGATTCAAGGTTTATTGAAGAGGAACCAACAGACAGACTGATGACATAAAAATAATTTCCTTCTGAACACTGATAAAATAATCATCTTAAAATAAGCCATCTGTCCATCAGTCTCAAACTTCTCATGCATTTCAGAAGCACAAGCCACACCAGTCTGGGCTTCCTGAAAGCCCTTTTGTCACTGGGAAACCTGTGAAAATGCTGTTGCAAAACACCACCCTCAAACCTCTGGTCAGGAGAAAGACTTCTGCCGATTTCAACAGTTTGGCCTGTGTGTCCCCAGCACTGGTATTGCACAGGCATGTACTAGCACAGATGTAAACATGAAGGCAAGATCTTTGTAGCATCTGCTGTCCTGAGAAGTTTGGCACAAAAATGTCAACGCTTTCCTTGAACCCTTATATATTTTTTGGCAGTACCAGCTGGGATAGGGAAATCCCAAACACACAGCATGGATATATTTGTCTACACGGTTGTTCTTTCAAGACGTTTCATGGCACGAGAGGCATGTTACAAGAGGCGTTACAAGTTCACCCTGTTCTTACCTCTCCCCAAATGCCAACAGTATCTCTGATGTCATTTTTACAGTACGAGAGTTGTCTGATGCAATTGTTCACAGCAACGCTGCTTTTTCCAGGAGCCAGATCTTCTTCTGCCATTTCCACCCAGCCCAGAGATCGTACAGCAAAGCACTAAAAAGAAATCAGAAAATATCTGAACATGTATTGGGATACACAACACGCTCCTGTATCCAGCTATGGAAACCTTGTCATGCAACAGAGACTGGAAAGTTAAGGTTAAAGATCCCCAGCTAAAAAGGGAACAAAATCAAGGCCTTGTAGACGAGCTTATGCTCAAAGATAAGTAAATTAAAATATAATTTGAGAATGGCAAGGTAAAAACATTTGAAGGAACAAAGAACAACACATGACTTGCCAGGAAAAGTATCTGTGGAGGTAACAGTAATGCTTTATAAAAAAAAGATTTTGTTAATATGAAGAAGGCAACAAGGGAGCAGCAAGTAGTAGGGGGACACAAACACAGAGAAATAAAGGAAAAAGCACAACCACAGATACAGTGGAACTGAAGTTTTAGCTAGTATCTAGAGCCTCACTGCCTGGCTTTTAACTAGAAAATTAAGTTCTTTTGTGGATTACAGCAATCATTTCTAGGGTAAATTTAACTAAGGTAGCAAATAATAAAAAATTCAAAGCATTAACAAAAAGATAAGCTATCATAAGAGGAAAGCAGACTTTTTCTAGAAGAAATTAAAAATGACCTTTAAAATAAAACAATCTAATTATACTTTTTTTTTAGCAGAAGGCTGTTTAGCCAACCAGAGCGCTCAGTTGGCAGAACAAGCCAAGGCAACATTACTTTGCACATATGGTGCTTTTTGCAAACAAAACAAAATGGGAGAAATTGAATGGCACCACCTCTGCCCTACATTTACTAGGTAGGGAATGAAAAACTTTAATTCTGAAAAAAACCCTGCGCATTTGCTCTCAGGCTTTACAGTGGGTGAAACACAGACCTCACATTAAGTCAATGGGAGTTTGTCTATGAGAACAGAAGAGACCTATGCCCAGAGAACATTATGGGCATCTCAATCTCAAATGGCAATGCACCACCAACGAGGGATGCACAGCAGACTTACTGTGAGACAGTAAGACATATAGACACACCAAACATTTAAGGTCACCTCTAAAGGCTCCTGAACGACCTCACAGCAAATCCCTGCTATCTTCTAGGTACTTAATATGGCAACTGAACACTGCCAAATCAAATTCCATCCCATCTCTGAGCTCTGGTCTCCCTGTGACTCTCTGCTTGAGTCAGTCTTTATAGTGCACCAGCACTGACACGAAGTTGCACTCACTTCCTACATCCAAATCCTCTTTGCTGCTAACCATGGTGCTGTTTACAGAGGTGCAGGATTCAGGAGGCACAAGTTCCAAAAGAAGTGGTGAGACAATTCACAATTAATAACTGAAAATCTGCCATCGTGTAACATATCTGTTCTTTCACCGTGAGCCTCCCCTTGCCAAGATGAATCACGTATTGACATCAATTAGTACCCATTCCTTGGTACCCTGCTGGCTTCAGTGTTACTCATACGTACCTTCCGAAACCTTATGCTGCCCTGAAATACTGTGTTCTGGCAAACTGACTTGCAATTGTTTCAGTCAGTCCAGTTCCCTGGTAGGTACTCAGCACAATATGGACCCTGCAAGGACCAACACTCACTGTCCAGTGCTGCTGCCTCGTGCCACAGAGCTTTTTCTGCTGTCAGCAGCGTCCTGCAGGTCCTTGGGAAAGCAGGCAGTGATCCTGGGAGCTGCTGAGAGGAAGCCATCACCCGTGACTGCTAGGAGCCTCGCTGCCTCCAGCAGGACCCTGCCCACACAGGCATGCAGCCCAAGAGCAGCAACAGCAGGTCCATGCTGGAGTTCCCAATTAATCCTTCTTCTTGAGATGCAGTAAATAAATCAGCTTCAGAGTTCAAAAGCGGACACTGAATATTCATTTGCTGCCTTCTAAAAACTGCTGTGAAGTCAGTGAGCATGTCAAGCTCACACACCATCGCTGGTATGCCGTTCGGGAACCACTGTCCTCAGAAAAAGACCCCAAAACACCAAGGTATTTTAAATATGCATAGTACGTCAACTTTGTCCAACTAAGGGAGGAATAAAATCTACCAGTGGGTAAAAAGATTAATGAGTTTCTCCCTCTTTCCCTTTAAAACGTCTCTCCTCCTTCAGTTTACACAATGCACTCATCAAGCCTATTTTGCCAAGCCAAAACCCCAGCCCGAGAGCCTGCCCCTTGTACCTCTGGTACCTACTCCAACAATTCAGTACTGACGCATCTCATCTATGGCATCACACAGCAAATACACTCCGCAAATCGTGTGAAACCCTTTAGTGAGAGTGGGTAAAAAATTAAAGCCTCTCATGCCTCCAGATTTTTGGTGGATTTTTTTTTCCCTTCACAAACAAGGAAACTAATACGCAAATTCTCCTATGCTGCTGCTTCCTGACCCAGCTCTGCTGGAAACCCACCAAAGTGCTGACTTTCAGATTTTAAAGGAAGATAAAGGAGAATGTGAAAGAGGAAACAAAGGAAGGGTCACCACTCAGGGGTGCTCTTCACTTTAGAGCTACACAAGATACTAAAATATCCAATTTTTTGCAATTATTAAGGTCACCTAATCTCAAGATTGCAGAATTGGTTTTGGCACATCAGATGCTCGTGAATCTTGCTGAAAGTGCTGCAGTGCCCATTGGGGTATTAAATATTTATCTTTGCAAGCCTTTAAAATACTGACTATTGCAGTGCCAGAAGAAAGGGTGGGTTGTTTTTTTTTTTTTTTTTTTTTTTTTTACAATAATTTCAATATTAAATTAAATAACAGAATACTGGCAGAAAGAAAAATTTTCTAGATCACCTTAAGAGAGATGAACTAAATATATACAGTAAGTATATTGTTTCGTCACTACTCTTTGTATCTCAACATCTGCAATTTATTCGCTCATTTCTGAACACAATGATATAGTCCTTGCACTGAGCAGAATATATGTTAAGGCGGCAAAAAAATGGTGAAAGACAATCAGTTCAAGTTCACAGCAGGTAAATCTCTTATCAGTGAAGATGGTGAACTGTTTTGGTATTTTTTTCCTGGCAATTTTTATTCAGTGTTTAAAATTCTTCACTGGTAACACCCACCGTATTTCTTTCCCTTTTCAGTCATGACAGTAGAGCGAGCTGAATGGAACACTCTTGTCCATGCCACATACTTCACTCCATGTGAAGGGCTTGGCTTCCTTCCCTGCTTCCATTCCTTATCAGTGCTTCCAAGCCTGGTCTATATGAGAAACCTTGTTGGCTTCTGACACCTGGCAAGTTGTTATTTGTGTGCTTTACAAGCCCTTAGCATAACCAAAATAAAATGCTTCAGAACAGCTTCACCAATACAAACCAATTTCCTGAAGACTCATTGCAAACAAAAAACCCTCTCAATAAAACCCAGAATGACTCAACACCCCTCTCACAAGGCAACACACGTACCTGAGTATACACACATACAAAAAATGTTCTTTTGCTCAAAATACACATAAAGACCAAAAAACTTGCACTTCTTGATCAGCTGAACAGACATGCTGGCATGACTCAGAAGTGATGGCAGACCTTCACACAGATTTCAGTGCTAGAAAATATGAGGACTCAGAGTAACGTGTAACACATACCATGGTTCATTCATCATCAGTATCACGCGAATGTGTACACACACACCTACGGTGTGGGGGAGCGGTCGAAGTGTGTGAATGCATGCCTGTGTGCCCTTCTCTCTGCATATTGCCAGAAACTGTAGTATAAAAGATCCACTTCATGTTTTATTGTTGGTGGGTTTCCCCCCCTTAATTATTTGACTCAGAGGTTCTCTTTAAAACAAAACAGTGCAAAAAAGAGCAGAAACAAACCACCTAGTGTCTCAAATCAGGTATGACCTAATTCTTAAACCAGGGCCAGCTGAACTAGCCACAACAGCAGAATTGATTAGTTCTCCAGCACACCAAGACAGCATCACGGTTCCCTGGCTCCCACCAATGATACTTACTAGCCAAGAGACAAAGTGCTTGCTTTGACCTGAAAGAGCTTTGCTAATGCACCCTCTTTTCTCCTGGAACTAACATCTAGAGTCAAATTAAGTCAAGCTGAAAACCAGAATGCAGCTCTCCTTGACTAGGAGTCTATCAGCTCCATAAAACAGACATTCCTAGTAATGCCTGCTGGTTAAGTACCTCTATTTGAAGCTCACAGATAATTTCTGCCAAATCTGATTATTGGCCCATCATAATTTCAAAGTAATCCAGATGCCAATTTTTGGCTTACATTAGTCTACTTTCTTTTCTCCGTTTGAGAATAAATAAATAACCCTTGTATCATGTCATATATTATTAGTATTAACTTACAAGATAAAAATCTTAAAGAGTTTTCTGTGCCTGGTCAGGCCCTCTGCTTTATCTGAAAATCAAAACCCTAAAAAGGATGATTTGAATAACAATATCTGAACATGATTTTCCTATCTGCTTGTCCCCAGACTCTTTCCAAGAGCTGGCAAAGAAAACCAGGTTTGAAATAGAACAAAGCAAGTTGACAATACAGCAGGATGAAAGAGATTTAGGAATCATATTCTGTATTTGTATCATTGCTGTTTGGGATTGGGAAGATCAAGGATACTATCACAAACACGGTATGTCTGAGAAGTAAATGAAAAAATCTCACTTAAACCATGGTATGTCAATAATCTTGTATTTTCATCTCGACTGGAGCCTTCACGTTTCCTGCTAGGCTACACAAGACATTGTGCAAAGAAAACTTAGGGAAAAACAACAACCTTATCACAGGCCGGCCCATGAAAAGACAGGTGAACAGAAATGAAAACTGCTCAGTTTTAGAGTTCTGGGAAACATATTTTTGCGTGGCTGTAAATCCAATTAATGTTTCAGGGTAGCCATCTGTAGTCAGAGCCAAACTCATAAATGCTGTAATCCAAACTGTAAAAAGCTGTAAACCTCCCTCGCAGTGCAGTTCTGATCTAATCACATCACCTAAAGCTGAGGAGCTTTAGGTTTGAAGGAATGAATGAACCATGCATGGATCACGCTTCTGCTCTTCAGCATTGCCAAACATTCACCATAGGGTAGGGTTCTGCAACTCTTCCAAGAGGAATTCCAGAAGAAGCTTTGACAGAAACGCAGATCCGTGACAAATCTCTGCAGGCAAGGATATGCCACACCCTAGCTGTTGTGTCATGTAGTACTAAGCATGTACCTTTAAAAATGTTTAAAATAAAATAATCAAGAAAACCAAAGTAAATACAATCCCCTACTAGGCAGAGGGCAAGAGACAAATTACACATGACTGATGGCAGAGTAGTATTGGAAACTGGATGGATCATAAGGACATGGGTAGAAAAGATCCCATTACAGGGTGAAAATTGATTAGAACATCAGTTTGAGAAAAACAAACGTTACAAAACCATGGACTAATTGTTCTTCAGCTCACACAGCTGTTGGTATCCACTACAAACATCTACATTAGAGTATGTTAGCCTTGATGATCTAAATCTGTGCTACTACTTTCTTCTCTACTTCTGAGCCTACAGGACTTGGTTTTGAGCAGTTTCCCTTTGTTTCCCTTAATGTTTTTCCCTTTTAAAGGTTATATCTGTCTGCAGACATACGTAAATCATTACAGTATTTAATAAGGCTTTTTATCACAGACCACTGAGCAGGCTTGTGCCTGAGACACAGCATGTAGGTCACATAATTAACTGTTTCTTATGCAGCCAACACAATTTTGGAAATTCCACTTACATTTTCTTTAACAGTTTTAAAATAAAACAAACTATCATATTGTTTTATGCTTTGGCAGATCAATTATCATAAAATATAGCCTCTATTCCAAGAAAGAAGTATATTCCAGTATATTTGCACACTACACATCAAAAAGCTTGCGTTGATTCCAGATGAAAATATTGGAGATGATCAAAGCTAAACTGAGTATCAAAAGAATAAAGAGATCTTATGCAATTAGTGAACAACCACTTTCATTTAATTGACATGAATAGACTGCAATGCATCTATTTTCTCAAAAAAATACTGACAGTTACCACATAAAAATTCTTAGTTACAAAAAAATTCAAAATGCAGAATCATAAACATACTAATAAGATTTTTTAACATTTCCAGCTTTCTGCTGCAGTTCATGTTGTTTTATGTGAACTGCTGAAAATGTGCATGCAATACAAAAATAAGCACCCAGATACTCAGGTCACAACAGAATTCAGAAATCCACTAACAATTGCAATTTCAAGTAGATGGTTATAAACTAAACTTCTGTGGAATAAAATACAAGGGCTTCAGAAATACTGTAAAATACTCAATATATTAGTTCTCTAGAGCAGGTCAATACTGAACTTTCTGCTCTGAGAGTCCCTTACTCATTCTCTAAGACACTAGAGTTTCATTTTTTCCAGACTCACAGACTCCAATGTGTAGGATGACAGAAGTCCCTCTGAGTTTAACGCTTCTGTCTCAGTGGTTCCTATTGACTCACAGCCAGAGGTCAGATATGCTCTATCACGGCAAGAAAATGTTGGAGGACTATTGTGCTGGTTCAAGATTTTTTGAATCCCAATTTCTTATTCATTACTATATTTCTGAATCAAGTAAAAAATTTAGCCAGTTGAGCAAAAAATGGAATGGACACTATTATTCTCTACTAATACCTTTTTGCTGAATATAATTCTTAAGAAATTAAAATCACTTTATTCTTTTGTCCAGTCTTCTCACTAAATAGGCTTTGATTTTAGATGCTTTGCAGATACCTTGACTTCACATCCTAAAGGGATGGGTTTATGGACTTTGCTTTGAGCTAAGGGTGTTTTGGGCTCCATTTTAATACAGCGAAATAATAAAAAAAAATAATGCTTCCTCAGTGAAGAAAAGGCATTCATATTATTCACCAGAAACCGATAAAGGATGATAGTTGCAATGATGCTCAAATCAGGGTCTGTCTTGAAGAATAACTGAAATGTTTGGATAACTCAAGCAGATTTCCTTATACTGCAACACACAAAAATTACACCAATAAATACACGTATGCTTTTTTGTCAGTAAAGACAAACCCTGCAGGAGTTTACAGGGCATGACAGAATGTGTGCATTCATTTCTTAATAACTAATGCTCTGCACTTGTTAACTTTGACCTTAAATACTGTATTTTTCTGATGTGGGTTCTTCTGCAGGCTGCTAGATGTAAGTGGTCTAATGCAGTCAGCAGCACTTTATTTAGGACTGTGGCGCATAATTTCAAAGGCAATATGCATGATGATGTCCAACTTAAAACACCTCTAGGTGAACTCCTGACCTTACTGAATCAATGGAGAAAAATCTTCTGTCTTCACCAAGTCAGGACTTCATTTCTCTTTAGAAGCAACATCATTAAGAGTAATTTGTTTTCGCAGAAATTACGTTTACAACAGGATCCAAAGTCAATGAAGTTAAATCACTGCTGATAGATTCCTACTCTTTTAAAAAGATTCAAAGAAACATGAACCCTGAGTCCAGAAATCTTGAGCCCTGCTGGGCCTCCCACCTTTGAGGACCCACTTACTGTCTCACTGCCTCCTCACAGCACTGCAGAGACCACCTTCAAGCATATGGAAAAATGAATAATGCATACTCATGTAAAAGCAACATGGCATTATGATGCACTGCAAATCTCATTGATTTTGATCTCTTAAGAAGTATTTATTACCTTCAACTCTCTTTTCTCTTTGACAAAATGCAGGAAACTTTGGCAAGGAAGACTTCTGGGTTTTTCTGAAGTGAAGTTTAGAGCTAAAACTAATACCAAAATAAATACACGTACTGGCTAGAGCTATCTAAATATTGCTCTGTCATTAAACACAATGTTCCATTTTAATTGATTTTTAAATTAACTTCCTCCATAAATGTACATTTCAGCAGGTCCACAATGGACAAACAACCCAGCAAGCTTCTACCATGCCGTTTTCAAACTGTGTATATACTATATATAAATATATATTATATATATATACACAAATGCACACTGTGCTTTTTTCATTAAAAATCTCTGCAATGAAATGGTAAATTTTGAGACATTACAGATTAGAACAGGCTATTTTCTTGAGCCACCCTAAACTGTCAAGCTAATGTAAATGATTGAAGAGAAATCTAAAAATATTATCTGATCAGTTCATGTTGTAGCAGCAAGATAATGAACAGACATTCAAGAGTCAGTTCACGATCACCAGGCCATTCTAAACCTGGAGCTGACAGAGGCTATATATTCTTTCAGAGGTGAAACGGTTAGTCTCCAGTGCCGGGTACGAAGGGCTGCAAGCTGTGATTACCTATGCAGTCTATTAGCAAAGATGCCAGCAAGCTGATGGGAAGATCTGCCAGCAATATCAGCAGAGGCTGAGTTTAAAAATTGGGAGCTGCCTGCGCACCAAATCCACTGGTCTGCAGAATGGCAACAGGAGCTTTTTGCCTGTGGGACATCAATCTTATGAGGACTGCTTCTTCCACCAGTGTCTATCCACTCCTGTGGACTCCTTCATCAATTATAGATGTGCTGGCCCAGAAATAATTTACTGTTCAGCATGATGAAACAGTGAATAAATTGTGATTAAAAACAAAAATAAGAAACATCAAAATATTAGGAAGTGCAGATTCTTCCAAGGGGGGAAAAAAAATCTCTTAGACCAGCAGCTAAGTTTTTCTCGTGTTTTGCTCAACCATGTTTTGTTGAGCCATACACAGACCCCAGCCAAGAAAAACTGCACCACGCACCTCCATAAGAAACAGTACTGAAGATAAAACAGGCACTTCGAACTGGTGAAGCAATAGAAAACTTGTCTTAAACAGCCATTACAAAAAGAAACATCATAATTAAAAAAAAATAAGTAGATCAGATATATTCATGTTTTCTCACACACAGCCAGCACCTCCTGTTGGAGTAGCCACGATTTTAACAGCACTGTTTCACTTTGGAAACGGCTTACTGTTACTCAGAGGCCACAGTAGCACATTCAGAGCCCCACAGCTGTGATTTCAGCTCTGGCACTTCTGTGATTTCTTGCCCAGCTGGCAGCCAGGGAAGCCACCTCCCCACGGAGGGTGGGGGACAGCAGTCACTGGCGTGCACCTGAACTGCTCATGCAACTGGCACTCGTGGCACTCACTGCTTCAAGTGAAAAGCGTGACCAACACAGCTCCAATTCACATCATTTATCCTCCTGTAATGTAATTACTATCTATGTTCTTACTACTCCAACAATTCCTGGCCAACAGACGTGTGGCAGACTAGTTCACTGTCAACGCTAGAACTTTACAGACCAAAAAGATATTTTGATTTGAAACAAAAGGGCTCCTGTATTTTATGTTCTCTCTCCAAACCCTGTAGAAATCTAGCAGCCCAATATAAACTTCTTGTACAGTATATCTTAATAAAGCAAATACTGATAATGCCTCCAAATTCAAGACATAATTATTGCATTACAAACCTGGAAATTAATGGTACATTTTAAAGCAGTTTCTATTCTCTTTCACATGAGGAATGGCATTGTGATGTATTTTTCTAAGGAAGGCTACAAGTAAAATCTCTCTCCCTACATCTCTCCCGCTGCTCAGCCACTCGTGTCCGGATCCTGCACAATAGGTTCACACCTAATGAGATCCCAGAGATATGTGGGACTTCTAGGAGTGAAAGATATGTAAAATTTTGCAGGATCTCATTATAAATCTTGAAGGGCTCAAGAAACTAAACTACATTATCCTAGATACTTATATTACACATATATTATAACAATTAAACAGGGTAACTCTCTATACTGTTAAAAAAGTAAATCACGTGGATTTGGGAAAACACTAAGTCTTTTTCTGCCCTGGACTAATCTTCATATTTGACCAAACAAGACTCCATGTAGGGACAAGGTGGAAGAAAATACTGTCTAGACTGAAATCTGTATTATGATGTACCTCACATCATGACATTATCACTTATAACATCACCTAATGACACAACAGATGTGAACAGTACTAAGTATCAATCACAGAGGGGTAATGAATGAGCAAACACAGTCTCCAAAACTTTTATTGTACAAAATGAAAAAGACAGCACTTGGGGGGGGGGGGGGGGGGGGGGGGGGGAATTGAGGAGATGTATTTTAGTGCTTTCGTCTGCTATTTCTAAAACTGCTTTCGTAGCAGAATGTTTTCAAGCACCTGCATCATTTACTTGCAGTATCACCATAGCTGGGAGGGTGCCTTAATGCTGCTAATGACAAACAACTGAATTCAGAAACAACCAACCAGTAGTCCCCATCGCTCACCATTGCTACCCAGAAGCTGCAAGTATGGAAAGATGGGTAAGCTTTTCCTAGATGGTAGTAATTGTCAAGACTGACATCATTTTGATTATTCACTAGATGTTTCAAACAGAAGACCTGTGTTTTGACTCATGGTTTTGAAAGCTACTAAAATGACTACTCGCAGGGCGAGGGGGGGAAAAACCCACCAACCTAAGGGCATTGTTTTGTATTTGAAAGAAACAAGGGAAAAAAACCCTAACCCCAAACTCCACTACAACGTTTATTTTAGTTTTAGGTTGGGGTTTTGTTTGATTGTTTTTTTAAAGATTTTATTCCCAGATTGTCATTCTTCCCTCTGAAAGCCTAAGATAAAGTCAATACCAAAAGGCAACAATTTTTTTTTAACATTACTTAATTCTTCCTCTATAGTTCTTTTGATTTAAAATACTTAAGAACATTATTTAAGGAAGATCCATAAGCAGGGAGCATAATCTTCTTTCCTGCACTTTGTGAAGCCATTTCCACACCATCTCATCAATGCAAAAATCAGTATCTCCCAAGATGCACTTGGTTTTCTATTGGCAGTAGCTTAGTGTTAAAAGAACTGTGTGCACACTGTTTAGGTTAATCCCCAAAATACAAAATTCTGCTGTTCACAAGAAACTTTCAGCTACTGGCAATAAGATTCTTTGAAAAAACAAAACAACCAATTCCCCCCTCCAGACCAAGGTGCTATTCAAATTGTTGAGATGAAGACCAGAACTTATATTTTGCTCACTCTTATAAACACTTATGGCTTAAGTTGCAACTAAAATGATTACCCACTCAGGACTCGGAAAAGTAATAAATGAAATTAAGTGTCAAGAACTTTGCTATAGAGAATATGGACATTTTAAAGCTACCCTACAAGACTGCGGAAAAACTCCACCCAAAGTAACAAATCTGATCATCCATGGTTAAAGATTAGAGACAGAAAACACAGAGCTCCTACAACCACCAGGGAAACAAGGAATCATAAGAAGATGACAACCCTTCTACCCTCACTATGAATAATTGAAAGCACTTGGCTTGTTTACTTCAATAAAACTAAGCTGAAGTAAAGACAAAATTGCCCACTATAAATGCACTAAAGATGGCTAAACATAGAGTAAAAGGATTAAAAAATGGCCTCAAAAGGTTTAGGTTAAAAGATGATACTTAATTCAGCCTATCAGTAAGACTAGTCAAGACAAAAAAAACCCTCAAAAACATTTAAGAAAAAAATTGAAATTAATACTTGAGATTATATAATGTGGTTTCCTATAGGGGTAAAGGAATAGGTTCAAGATTTCTTCTAGTCCTCTACCCTGTAACAGGGCCTACTTCCCAGGGAATGAAAACCAAGGATCGTTTTTGAAAGAAACAAATTCTTATTCCAAAACCAAGCAGAAGTACTGGAAGAAAAACTGTTGAAGATGTCTTGTTTTCCTTTTAGATTTCACAGAATCACAGAATGGTCACAGTTGGAAGGGACCTCTGGGGATCATCTAGTCCAACCCCCTGCTAAAGCAGGTTCACCTACAGCAGGTTGCACAGGACCATGTCCAGGTGGGTTTTGAATGTCTCCAGAGAAGTAGACTCCACACCCTCTCTGGGCAGCCTGTTCCAGTGCTCTACCACCCTCAAGGTAAAGAAGTTGTTCCTCATATCCAGATGGAACTTCTTGTGTTGCAGTTTGTGCCTGTTGCCCCCTGTCATGTCACTGGGCACCACTTAAAAGAGACTGGCTCCATCATCCTGGCTCTCACCCTTAAGATACTAGCATGCATGTGTAAGATCCCCTCTCAGTCTCCTCTTCCCCAGGCTAAACAGGCCCAGCCCTCTCAGCCTCTCCTCATCAGGGAGATGCTCCAGTCCCCTCACCATCTCCACAGCCCTCCGCTGGCCCCTCTCCAGCAGGTCCCTGTCTTTCTTGAGCTGGGGAGCCCAGAGCTGGTCACAGCATTCCAGGTGTGGCCTCCCCAGGGCAGAGCAGAGGGGCAGGATCCCCTCCCTCGACCTGCTGGCCATGCTCTTCCTAATGCCCCCCAGGATCCCACTGGCCTTCCTGGCCACCAGGGCACACTGCTGGCTCACGGGCAACTGGCTGTTCAATGTAATCTTTTTTTTTTGTAAGGAGAATTAAGATGAAATAAACAATCTCTTCAAGAAATTCCTACCAAAATAAACTACTGAAATCAAGAAGCCTGATGTAATCATTCTCCTCCTTCTCCCCCTTTTACTTCTCTTTTATGGCCTTGTGCAGACAACCTGCACCAAAATTCCAAGGATATGAAGCTATGAACTGCACCTTAAGCACATGATGTACAGAGAAGCATTTATTGTTTATTGAAAATTTGGAATGCTTAACTGGGCTGCTGCATATATCATTCTTCTTACAAGAATTACAGGACAGACTTTTCCCAAAACTGACATTTTTGCAGTGCCAACACTTTGCAAAAGCTGAGACTCTGGGAGAAGACCACTACTTCAGCTTTCCACAAGGTGGCATGGCTCCCTTTGCTGAAAGACAGCACTACTCTGCCATTGAGGAAATTTAAGTTTTTAATTTATTTTTTTTCAAATGTACAGGCCACTGTCGTGAACAGGTTTAAATAGGTTTAAGGTCTTTAAAATATCACTAACGAGGCTCATTTTAACAAATTCTTCCAATACAGAGTTTAACAAGTTAAAAAAAAAATCTTCCCTCTATTACGATGAAATTAAATAAAAGTATCTGTGCTTGCTGCCATGCAAAAGCAAGCTTCATTCAAACAACGTTAAGGTACATCATGGGGCAGAGGAAAGCCTAAGGGGCTAAAAAGTCTGATTTTCCAAGTCTCAGGTTATCAGTTTCAAACCCTATCAGACTGCTTTCAGCCTTGCAATATTTTGGGTAAAATGGGCTAGCAAGGAATCCACCTACCACACCCCCTTCCCATCCATGTAAGAATTAAAGATCCCAGAGCATCTTCAACAGCTGAAGATTTTCCCTGCTGTTTCCGAACCACTTTCTGTCCCTGTGAGGCAGGACCACGCAGCAACTCCCAGCCCTGCCAGGGGCAGAGGCTGATGCATTGAACAGCTCCACCAACAGCCTCTTCTGCTGCAGAGCAACACCAGTGCTGCTGGGCTTCACCTGCAGGGCTACACACACGTTCACCACTGCCCCTGCACAACATCCCCATCAGGCAGTGACAGATGGCAGGTAAGGTGCCTTGACTCAAGTGATTTAAAAAACCAGAAAAGCCAGCCAACCACCAAACTTGTATAGTCTCTCCTCTATTTCTTGTTTTGCTCCTCTCAGCCACTCTGTGAATGTTTCAGCGCTCAGCTTTGATTACCCATTTAAGCATCATCAGCGTGGTTTTGCCTAAATAGGAGAAACAAAACCTGCTGTGACAGACAAAAGAGGACAAGCTTTTGGCATGGACCCATTTCATGGACACTGGATGGGCATCAGTTCCATAAATTTTTAAGTTTGAAAAGCAAGCCAGAGAGGGAAGGGAAATGATGACACAAGTTCTCTGTCCACACAAGTACTGCCACAGTTCTCCATGCAGGAAAGGCTCCTAATTCTACCCAGTGCAAATCACCTGGTAAAGAGTCAGACATAACTAAATATTGCCTCCCCATAAAGCTTTCCATACCACACAGCTTATCATGAAAGGAACAGCTTCCTGGTTCTAAGGACTGGTACCTAATGCTCAACACTCCTCCCAACTCCATGTACTGTGCTCAGAATTTAGTGCTTGTCATTGCAATGAGCAGCTGAAACCCTTGGTTTTTAACTGCCAGCCTGCAAAGCAAAACACATTTATTCACATCAGATTTAAACATCACCAGCCAAATAATCAAGATGACAAAGAAGTTTAAGTACCCTGATTATTCTGGTTTTTCTCCTAAAATATATCACTAATGCTATTAGAATTATTAACTGTTATATACTGCCTTCCTGCATATGAGTAGCTTCTGATCCTGTCAGTCACTGCAGGTGTATGGCACAGCCAAAACACTTATTTAGATTACCTCCATTTCCAATTACAGAGATTCACATACATCCTTAAAAATGGATGCAGGCACAAGACAAAACTATCAACAAAACAAATCTGGAGATATGTATACAAGCATTCAAAACATTCTGCTGCTTCTTCCTGCTCAAATACCTTAGAAAAAAACAGTAAAGTCTCTGATTTAATTACGGTGCAGTGCTTGTTCACATAACGGTCTCATTTTTTCCAGTGAATTTTATCATCAAACTAGGTTGCATTCTCTGTTCTAAAAGACAAAGTTCCTTGTTCTAAAAAGTAACTTCCTAGTTACCAGCTGTGAGTTCAAGCAGCCACATAAACAAGGAAGAGTACTTAAAAACAGGACAAACTCGAGAATAAAGAGCAAATTCTGTCACTGTATGCCGCAGGAAGCTATGACAAACAACAGAGTCCTCTCTCTCTCACGACAGAAAATTCACTTAGTTGTGCAAGGGGCCAGTTATTACAGTTGGATAGTAGAATTCTGAGCTGTAACACTCAATTTCTTGACTTGTGTGATATTAAAATAAGCCATACAACCAAACTGAATGAAGCTTTAAATCTACAAATTCCTTTGATGGAATTAGTCTTGCATGGCCAATCTACATTGTGCCAAGAGGAGAAGTACAGTTAATTTAAGAATTTAAGAGGCATTCTGCACCTTGCAAGTTATATTTTTACAACTGCAATGTTTAATGGTTATCCTATTGCGGATCATCTTACTGACCTTGGCTTCTGGGTCACTGTTGATACTACAGGAATCATCATCATCAGACTGTGGACCGTTTCTGTTACAGACAACAGACAAAATCAGTCTTAACATCATATAAAAATTACAGCACAGCACAAAATGAAGCTGGTCATTCCATGGAGACTTCTTAAGTCATTGTACCTGAGCTTCAAAGAGGCATAGCGTAACGTTGCTCCTTCAAACTCTTTCAGACTTGGGTCTGGGTTCACAGTGGCTGCATGCAGATCCTAGAGATAAAGGCAGTGCTATCAGTATAGTACAAAGTGCTATTAATATAGTATTAAGTACACTAGCATGTTATTTCTTATTTCAAAGGAAAATTAAATCCTCCCTGCAAAGAAGCGATAGTATTTCTGGCTGAAGTTGAAAAGAGGCATGCATATATATATTCTCAAGCTGCATTTCATTCAGTGCAGGCATCTTATTCGTTACATCATGGCAGTTGCCCTGCTAGTTTAGACTGAATCCATTCCAAGTGGAAAGATCAGAAAAGGTAGCATGTTTGTGAGCTAGACATCCCTAGCAGTACCCCCATTCACTTTGGCCTAGGTTACGAATGACATTCATGGAAAAATAAAAGGGGAAAAAACAGCCACTGCCATGCAAAAAACAAGGGTAATAGTATTAAAGGTTCTAAAATCTGACAATATACTTGCCTTCCAAATGTCACTATTAATCTTTCCCCCATTCAGTACAGCAAAATCACTCCATGGCTGTTTCTAGACACATAATTATTCACACAGGAAGAAGCACATTGATAAAAAAAAAAAAAAAAAGAAAAAGAAAAAGAAAAGAAAAAACACAAGACACTGTTGTTAGCATTGATATTTACAGGATGGGTTAGGGAACAGATCACCTCAAACTTAACTAATTACTCCACTATACCATGGCATTCAGAGGAGAGGGGAGAGAAGACATGCCTCTAACAGTTACTTACCAAAACAAATGATTAAAACAAGGATAGTTAATATAAATTAGGGACAGACAATGAAATTACTCTTTAACTATGATCTTAAAAGCAAGCAAAATGAATCTGAATATGAACATTGGCCACAGCTGCTACAGCCTTTGACAAACAGCAATTAAGGGGAAACATGAGGATTTCCATTTGAAGGGCACTTTTGCTAGAAGACTCTAACACTACTGTAACTAGAAATACTGAAACACAACCATACATACAAGGATAAGATACATACAAGGTAAAAATAAAATATTTCTAGAGAGCAAGCACAAGAAAAGGCCAGTGAAGGGAAGGAAGATAAGTAAGGAGTGCAGAGAGATTTCTCGCTGAAAAAGTAGTTTTGTAAAGTCTAACAGCTTTTTTAAAAAACAGAACAAAACAAACAAAAAAAAACCCCCGCAAACAAACCACCCACCCTCTCATTTTCCATTCAAGTTTCTCAAAACGTTCAGAGACATTCACCAGTAAATCAACCAAGCAGTAGTGCATTTAGCACTACAGCAACCTGAGGTTCATCCTTCTCTGTAAAGCCCAGGAGGAGCAGCTGATGTTGGAGTTGCCCCTCTCCTCTTCCCCACAAGGACAGAAATCCCACAGTCCTGACCAAGAGCCAGGTGGGACCGGAGACTTGGTTGCTGAGAGACCCAGAACGACTGCTTTGTAGCTTCATCAAATCAAGTATTCCTGTAATTAGTGGCTCCTTTTTAAGTCAAGCTCTCCCAAGTTGTCCACCTCAGCCCCGAGATGAAGTGGTACTTATTAATATGGCCCACTGCATTAATTTGCAGGGTGGACGTCTTGCCTCGCGAGTGTTCTCAGTATATCCCCACTGGAGGAATTATTTGTGAGAAACAACTCCCAGCAGTAACTCTTCCTTAACATGTCTGTGAATTAGCTGAGTAGTTAACTTTTCCTACTAAGCCCCTTCTCTTTAATTATTAGCTGCTAGTGGATATGTTACCTACAGAACTTCTAGAGGTGATCCAGGCCTGGGATGAGTCAGGCTACAAGAAGACACAACTACCACCACCAAATTTTGCCATTATCTCAAAGAAGCACTTATTGAGAAGTAAACCATATAGCTTTTTCTCTGCACAGGAAATGGGAAAGAGGCAGCAAATAAAGAGAACGTTACAAAAGATGAGGATTCACAGAGGAAGTAAATTCAGCTACACACAGGAGAAAGAGCCATCTAAAACTAAGTCAAATTGAATCAGCTGTGCAAAACCAAAACACAGTTTCATGGTTTTGAGGAGGGAGGAAAGGAGGGAACGTTCCAGGTTTTTCACATTTAGCATTTATTAGCATTTTTGTTAAATCTGCAGGTTTGTCACATAATGCTTACCCCTAATTGCTCTGGATTGAAATTTACTGATTATCTCTTAAAGGAAAAATTGCCTTGCAGCCTGTGCAAAAGACAGACATTTTCACAATTTTTCCTTTTTAAAACCCTTTTTGCCATTTGTATGCATTATAACATCATTCCTCCCTATCTATTTTTTCTAATTTTCTGTTCAACAATAATAACTGCTTTTTCTTTATGTTAAATATCCAGAGTAAGCTACAACACAAAAATGGCTGACTTGATCTGTTCTTTGTTGACTGCCCTCAGCTGTGAGCCACATTCTACCAAATGAAGCAAAGGTTCTGACTATACATCATTTAAGAGACAGGGACATAAAATTATTCAAAAAGAAAAAAAAAAAAGATGAAAAAAAGGAGGACACAGGAAAAAGGGTAAAAAGGCATTACGCGGAGCAGGGGTGGTGGCGTGTGTGTGTGTTTCTGAATGTTTTTTTGACAAACTCAAACCCAAAAGTTGAAAGAGCCCAGATAAACTCATCTCAAGACGAGCACATGATGCTTCACAGACAAATGTGATAAAGGTAAAATAATTTTTTATGGACTCATGGCGGCCTATTGGGACAGATACGAAATACTACCCATTCCAGTCTTCAATACTAGATTATACTCTTTCATCTGCCTAAAACCTATACATCCCCCAGCATTTTCAGATGAAAGTACTACAAATTCCAGCACAGGGGAATGAGCTAAACCAGCCTCCCAAATCAGATTAGCTTGGAACACAAGCTTCCAAACAGCAATGAGGGAACCAGCAGTACACAGCTCACACATGCTCCAACCTGGAGCTTGAAGCTGTCCACCACAACTGCTGCTGCCAGTGGCAGCACTGGGATAAAGGCATTTGGGAGCCCCTATTCTAGACCAAGTTTCACATCTTTTGTGAAGCATCAGATTGACTGGATCACAGACACCCCACATTAATCCTTCATGGGGAGAGAGAGGGGGAGCACTTAGGGTAGGCTGCACTGCACTGAAACAGGGACTGAAACCAGTATCACCTGCAAGCGACCTAGAGATGATCAGGTGCTGGCAAGTAATGATTGTGGAGAGATGAAAAACCAAACATTCATGATAGCTGACACTGTTAAATCCAGATTACAAATTATTTCATTACCTCCACCCATCTCTTAACCCCACAGCACAGCTTACATCCCTCTTACTGCTCTGAACCAGCTGAATCCCAAAGGATTTTTCCTCTGGTTCCCTCTTAATAAAATTCAGTATCTGTGGTATCAAGAAATGCAAGACTTCCTAACAGTTCCCATTAGAACTCCAGTTACACCCCAGTATTTGGCAATGCACAAAGTCCTGAGCCCAATTCACACTCCTTTTGAACTCCATTACTGTAAGTCTGCTGGTATTGTATACCAATGCTATCTTAATAACCACTGAGTCAAAAGATCAGTATTGTTTCAATAATGGTATGTGCGATGCTTATCAATGAATGCAGAAACTTTCAAGAGACAAATGCTCTCATCTATACCTGCAATTAAAATAACCATATAACATCATACTAATACAAATTTTGGAAACTTGCTTATTTTCTGCATTATCTTTTACACTACAGTATATGGTCTTGATGCTGCCATAGAACTGTATATGCATAAATCTTTGCTGGATCAAATCCCTTGTTGAATTAGAACTGCTATATCAAAACCTAGATGAGCCTACTATGTACTCACATACGTGGCATTTTAGAATGACTCCTCAAATGTCTTATTTAATACATCTAGACTGTATTAAATCTACATTGTTATAATTCATACATTTCATATGCTCCATAATGCTGCTGAGAATTAATGATCATTACCTATAATCACAAGCCGTTCTTCATTTAAAGCAAAAGAATTCTGAAAGGTTAAAAGTACATCTGCCATGTTACCAGCAGGTATGAAATTTTCATTGTAAAGATATTTTAAACAGAGGTAGAAAAATATTTGAAATTAATATATGCATTTCCCCTCTGCAATTTACCAACTATATTGATTTCTGGGTTTTTGTGAAAGGCATCTGTAACTCAGTAATTAAAGCCCTGTTCTCCATATTTTAAAGTAAGAAAAATACTTAATGGTGAAGCTATATCCCTCATGCGTACATTACAGGAATTTATACTGGAAGCATGTGCAGCACTTGTCATTCAGGTAGAAGAAAAAAAAACATCCAGAAATGCTGAATGTAGACAATTACTGTTCTTTCTCCATGAACCCTCTCAGAAATAATTTACAGCATGCTTGGTGCACAGTACATTCCACGGGAGCTTGACTGACGTAAACCATAACTGAAATGATGCAGTCACGTTTACAAACCTTACCAGTAGCGTTTATGAACATGTGGGAGCAATCTTTCTAATATTGAACAAGAGTGGACACGTTTAAGCCTACACAGGATAAAAGTTTCAAGTCAAGAATGGTAATACATACTTAAATGTCCTTAACTCCTCTTAACTTCAATCAAGTTATTTTGGTACATACATCAAAATCAAGGACAGAAGAACTGTCATATCTAAATGTCTGTTTAAATAAATAAATAAACTCTAAGGATCGCCTGATCAAAACTCAAAGCCAGTACAAATTTCCCTTGTTTTCATAAATCTGTGGACCTTCTTCTGAAAAGTTAGTATGAAAAAGTATTAATTTCAAAACTATTTGATTTTATATTAGTATTTCATTCACTAGAAACCTTCCCAACACACTAAAATAAAGTGACCGCATTTTTTGAAGCATACTCCTCTTTCTGATAATTTATTTTTCCACTTATATGACACCAATCAACCCCCTGGATTGTGCCTGAAAGGATTATTTTAAAAGGTGGTATCACATTTCAGCACATGTGGAAGAGAGTGTATGTCTTTTCTGTTTCTGATTAAAGACTGACCGCAAGACAGTGATCCACTTGTGCAGATATTTTCTACTGGCAGGATGTTAAGAGACTTACACTTGAGAATACTTCATGTTTATTCAACAGAAACTCCCCTGTAAAAGAACTAGTCTCAAATGAAGACTCATACGTCTTTGTGTGATACTCCTACCAAGTGAACCAAAAAGGAGGTACAAAGAGTCCAGCCAAAAGATCGCTATAATGTGCAAAAATTTTATCCTGTATCCACATAATGCAGCAATGCTTCAGTGCATGCTACAGAACTGCAGTAGTTTCACATTCATCAGGCACTGGCTGTCTTAAGTTAGCTGAGATATGTCTGATTTCATCCTATATATCCAAAGTTTAGGATGTTTCATAAGGCACAGCCATTAGAAAACGCACATAGAAAATAGATACTTACGATGTATTATCAACAAATTGCTACACTTGGGAGTATTATCAGGCCCCATACTCTAAAGCTCAGCTTAGCTAACAGTTAAACCTGCAAGTTCAAAAAGTTATTTCTTTACAGTATGCAGCACACAAGAAGACACAGTATGTTACCTCAGTTTCTGGAGTAGGAGACGGAGTAATGGAACCAAGTGATCCTTTTCGTGAGCCCTGCAGATCTGTTGGGATGGACACAGGACGCTGCCATTGTGTTGTTCCTGTTGGTATGTGCCAGTAGTAGATCCCAGCAATGTCATTGATTTTTTTCCAGCCAGGTGGCAAGTCTGGGTCTGTCTGAAATGAATGATCACTCCATACATCTGCTGGGGGGAGGAGATAGGGGGTGATGGACACAGAACAACAGGAAAAAGAAACAAAAAAAAAAAATCCACGTTACTAAAACCGTTCTTCCATGGGTCTGCCCCCGATGCAAGTGACGTAGTGCCATGCATCTGGTACTGCTGTTGTACAGTTCACGTGTAAATGCACACCAGACAAACATACTGAATTACTGAGTCTCAAAGTAAGGTGACAAAGCCTGGTTTGACATGGCCTATGAAATGAGGAAAAAAATACACTACTTACCAAAAAGCTGTTCTAATATGGCAGCTACCTAATGCCATCACATTAACTAGCTCTTCTAATAAGCTTTAGCTTCAAAGTACATTACATTACAGCATT
Source organism: Falco naumanni (assembly GCF_017639655.2). Lineage (NCBI taxonomy): Eukaryota > Metazoa > Chordata > Aves > Falconiformes > Falconidae > Falco > Falco naumanni. The sequence goes on from NC_054054.1 coordinate 54,805,984, forward strand.
TAAAGAAATACTTGGAGCTGTGGTGTACTCTGTGCTCTTCATCACCTTCCCTTCTCAACGCATGCTAGTAGAACATGTATTTCTGCTAATTGGACTTGGCTTATCAAAACAGAAACCACACACACCCCAAACGACCCCCACTGGATTTACTTACAATATCTAAAAGACTGCTTCTTCAAAACAATGAGACCAAAAAACCTGGCCCGTCATTTTACACACACTCTGACTGTTACAAACATACTGTTTTCAATTGATTTTTTAATGGGGTAGGATGAAAAAAAAAAAAAAATATCAAAACTTCATCCACAGTGCCAACACAGAAATGAAAAACTGGCTCCACTGACAAAACTTCTACTAATTTAAGAATGAGCCAACAATTCATATCATAATTAGAGACATTCCCAGATTTACCTGGGATTATAGATGCATCTAAGAGATGTCACCAGTGGAGAGCATGCAGTGCTTTTTAGAAAAACAGGGGCATCACCTATGTGCTAACCAGCTGTAATCCAGCAGGGGCAGTTCCCAGCCTCTGGAAAGCATGTATCCAGCAGAAGGTAAGGGAGCCGGTGCTCTTCTAAACTTCCCAGCTAAACTGCTTTGGTGATGTCATTACAGTATGTGCTATTAACCAGCTGCTATGGTCTACTCCAAGAATCCATCAAGCTGCAAGGAGAAACAATTAACCTCCTGGACTGATGTTTCCACCAGCACTTGAGCAGACACGATGAAGGCTGACACAAGCACGGTGAACTGAGCTAGTGAGAAAAAAACCACCCAAGAATAAAGGAAGCACCATACCAATGAGCTGTGGCTCATCTAGTCCAGCAACTTGTTTCCAGCCTTCAAAGACAATCCTCAAAACACCTTCAGTGGCTAACAGATGAATAACATGTTGTTATATTGCTCCTCTTAATCTTTTTTTGAATTACAAGTTTCTTGTCTGTCTACCCTCAAGCCTCTTACTGCATGTTTTATCACAGTTGCTTATTTCTGAATCTTTCTCATTTCTGCTACTCAGATTTATGCGTGCACACACACAGAGACAAAAGACATGGTAACTTGAAATAACTCTTACACTCTATGGCACAAACCAGACTATTTATTTCTCAGAACCACTTAAAAGTTCTTAAGTTACTGATTTACCACTTGAGGACTAATCTAGAGCAAATTCTGCAGAAGAAGAACTAGACAGTATCATTATACTTAAATTCAATAATGACTGTCACCCGGGGGCCAATATCTGAAATCAGCAACAGTCATATAACCAGCTCAAGAAATTCCCAAATGTTTTGAACACCCACTTCTAAATGTCCCTGCATTGTAGCCTCTACTGCATTCAAGTATGCAGCTCCTGACTCCAAGGTCTTATAGTTTTTAAAGACCATTCACCTTCAACCTCACCCATTTTTGTCTTCCAGCTGAACAACTCTACTGCACTGTTCTCAACCATACAAAATGAAAATAAAAGCAAAACACTTTAAATCATTTGACCATATCATGCAAAAAGTGACATGCAAAGATCAAATATCTGAACATCACACTGAAGTATGCATGGCAACATCTGCAAGTCCAGATACACATGGGTGAGTTTAAATAACTGGTTCATAAAACTTCAAAATATCACAATAACATCAGTGCTCATAAAACTCACGTATTGGGCCTTTCAATGCATGCCAAAATAGGAAAACGTTAAGTCTTTATTATGCAGAGAGGCAAAGCTTCAGATCAGTTCAGGTTCATACAGTTTACAGTATTAAACAACCATAATTCAACATTGCCAGGACATAAAATGTTATTCTCTTCACTTAAGATATGCAAGGCTTCTGTCCTTGCAATACATACACATGTGCGTGTAAACATGTATTCAAGTATACAGTTAAGCAAAGTGTTATGCTATGGCTGCATTAAACTATTCCTTCAAGCCAACCAACCAAAAGTGCAGCAGAACCTGAGATGCAGAGGAACCAACATACTGTTACTTACTGTTTTAATGATGCCATACCAGAAGGACCTAAACAGAAATGACTCTGAAGTAAAAGCAGACAAAACTCACAGCAGAAAGAAAACTGCTAACCCTGAGACTTAAAACATCATTTCTGCAACTTCTAACTAGAAGAGAAGAAATTGTCTTGTATGTGAATGAATACTTGGAAGAAAATCACGTAAAACAGCTGTGAGCAATTTGGAATAAGAAAATATCACCTTGCTGAGTAATATAAATTTACTTTGAAAATTTACCCCTCCGCAAAAATAAACACACCAAAATAAACTCATGTATGCTCAGAGATAAAAGAGATCTTAAATTTCAGATTATGTTTTTCAATTAATACAGCTCAGAACTTTCAAAGAGCTGCATCTTCCACACAAAATGACTGTGTCTGGGCATGAGATGTACATTGCTGGCATCCCGGTACCGTTTGTGCAGAAGTACTGACTGCAGACCGTGTGATAAGCATGGCTGAACAGGACAGTGCCAGACTGCATGTGTTCATGCTGGAGCACCATTCCTCACGTTAGCTATGCAAACCTACTTGGAAAAAAAAAAAAAGTGAATGTGTGTTTCCTCCAGCCTATTTGCGAACACACCTCAGGATCAGACAGACTGGCAGAGATAGCCTGTTCACATGCTGTGATTTCCTACTGGCATGAACTGGAAAACCTCCCTAGTTTGCTGACTGTTCTAGCAGATGAAAGCACTTGGTGTGCAAGCCAAAGGTAACGAACCGCTGCAGGAGACAGCAGCACAAGAAAAATAAGAAATAAGAGTCAACATACAAAATCAGGGCAGATGAATGCGCTTGTGGCCAGGGCACCAATGGCTTTTCTTGATTTGAGTATGGAATTACAAGTAGCAAAATAATTTTCCTCTGCATTTGAAAGACCCCATCAAATGGTATGACACTGAGTCAAAGCATCTAATTTTTGTTGCATGGGCCAGAGTAAGAATGGTCCCTTATCAAAACAGCATTTGGTGCCCAGAATATGAAGGCACCACACTGATATATGTATGTGTGTGTATATATATATCCTGTTAAATTCAGGCCTTTTCAATCCCAGTCTTCTTGTAGAAGATAAAGTGACAGCCACAAGACGGGAGAGAAAAAAACTGGTATCTGTACATCAATCCAATTCTGTTAACATGGCATCAAACAACTTGCATGAAACAAACCCAAGAGGAAATAAAACTGAACACATCGGATTTCTTCATCGGAAACTGAGAACTCCTCTTATGTCTGCAAGGCTTTAGAGGTAAAAACTTTACATGGAAATGGTGCCTTCTGGTCTGTGGATGACCAAATCCTTCAGGCTTCCTTAGCAGCAGATGATCTATGGTGATCAGGAACTTTTCTCCGATTCCCTCCCAGTCATCCTGAGAAGGCGCAGTTCTACCTGGCATCTCCTGGCCTTTCCCATGCTGCTCTTTACTGATTTGTTGATGAAAGGTCAATGAACCAGGACCAGAGGGCTGCTCATGAAGGTTCTGGATTTGAAAGTATTTGCTCTGATAATACGGAAAGCATGGCTTACAACAGAAATTTAAAGCAAGATTCACAAAAAGAATGTAGCCTTTTGCACTGGGGTTGGTCTACCTACCATGTGTATTACAGTAAACAACAACATCCTTAAAAGGCTATACTGTTAAGACATTTCTTATATAAAATGCATAAAGCAACAGGACCAAGAAAACCAGTACTGAACTAGCATAAAAGAGGCACTGTAGCTAAGCTGTACAAGAAAGCAGACACTGCATTTCTTTAAGAAACGTGGATTCACATTAACTGCATAATTTGTCTTTCTACAGCAAGAGTCAAATTCTTATCAGTGGAAAGATTTTTTCAAGATGTAACCAATTCAAAACTCTGCACAGGAACAAGGTATGTCTTCACCCAGGCATCACGCAGATTCACACTGCACTGCAGACCTTTGCAAGCCATCTCTTTCTCTGGTGAAAAAACGTTACTGAACCGGCTGGCTCCACTGCCTACATACACTCCGAAGATGAAGTTCAAACAGCAGCCTTCGTTACAGCAGAGCGGGCAGCCAGCCCTCTATCCTCGCCCGCACACAGGGCGCATGAGAGCTGTCAGTAGCGAGGCAGGCCGGCTCTCACCCCAGATCTGGACATGCCAGTGAAGCCTCATCGGCAAGCTGCTCCCTGGAAATCTGCCTAAGCTAAGTGTGAGCTGTCACCACCTGACTTCTGAGACGCATTGCTGACAGCTTAAAGGTCAACATAGCTAGAAGTTCACAGTTGGTCTTCTGCAGGCAGATTCAAGTCAAGGGACAGGTCACAAAGAGGGGACTGGTGTTTTTCACGTGGAGTTTTGTCTCACTGAAAAGACAGTTAAAGCCTTGTCCAGACGGGGGAGGGGGAAAGATCCCCAAACCAGCTATTCACGGAGATGTTACGGAAAAAGCACAGGCCAATTCTGGTGAAAAAACATGACAGCAAGAGAGACATGGCAGAGGATTTTGAGGACTAAAAAGGAAGACCGCGTAAAAACATGGAAGACGTGATCTAAGACAAGAAGCTAACTTCATCTGAAGAAAACTGAAAAGCACAGGGTGGACTTCACTGCACTTTCCTGCCTCCACCACCTTCCTGCGCCAGGACCTGACAAGTCCCTCAGGAAACCAGATCTTTCCCCTCTACCTAAAGCTTGTTTAGAGTTGGCACCATAGTCCCTTCTTACAGGGTCCGACATGACGGAGCACAGGGCTGCTCCCTAAAAACCTCTGGCACCGGTCTCTGCAGAACTCAGAGAGAGGAATCCGCTAACTGCACCCCACCATGCAGCCCCCGCTTCGTCTCTTCAGAGACTCAGCAACACAGCGACGACAGGAATGCTTTTAAAAGAATGGGAAAATGATGAAAGAAATGAAATAATCACAAGTGAGAGCCCAAGGGGAGGGCAGCACCTGCAATGCCTTACCATTCCCTTTTAACATCAAATGGGAAATTCAAGTTAAGACATTTCTCTTTAAAAAACTAAAATAAAGAACTAATTCACAAAAAGCCAGTAAGGCTTTAGAAAAGTATCAAAGAAAGATTATTTTCTTTTTAAAAAAAAAACGTATAAATGGTCATTTCAAATTTTAATAAATGTACAAAGGAGTAAAACAGTCTGAAGAGGCTCTCACGTGTTGAAATTGGCTGGCCAAGTTTCAATCAAAAATAAATGCTTGTGTCTGAATCTTTGTCTGAATGGCTGAAACACAGAGCCTCTAAGAGAAAAAACTAAATAAAGCCTTCTTCCTGGTACCATTATAACTAAGGAGAGCAGTTAAAACTTAAAAAATACTGGAAAAATGAAGTCTGCTACACAAAATGAAACAATTCTTGAAAAAACTAGCAACAGAGATGTACCTCCACAAAGCCATAAACACTGCCATATTCAACTGGTAACTCTGGCTAGGAGAGCTTTGTGAACACCATTTGTATTCTAAAGATAGGATAGAGCCCATATAATGTAAAATATTGCTGTTTGTAACTTCCTTCTCCAAATGTCAGCCTGTGCCGATTACCTGATATACAGCAGTGATTAATTCCACGCTGTAGCTATAGTTCAGATACTAAGTTTGGCATAATAATTAGAAATTCTAGTAATTACATTTGTATTTCAAGTTAAAATTATCTTACTATATGAGGGTGACCTAGGAAACTGTTATGATATTGAAGAGAGATGGTAATAAACAATATAAATAATTCACTGAAGTGCACATGTAACTGATGACCAAGCTCTTTGGCAAAATTAGTATTTTTATTACTTATTTTATTGCTTTTCCAGGGGAAGGACAGTAATCAAATTGCTGCCATTGCAAATCTGTTTAGCCCTTGTCCAATTAAACAGAAATTAAAATGACAGCATTCAGTAGGATCTTTTGGAGCAGACAAACTTCTGCAGCAAATGGAGATCATTTATTTTTCCATCATTTTTGCAATGCTTCAAACTGTTCCCTCATAACTGGCATCCCATGTGAGGCACGGTCGACGCTCACCAAGCACAGGTTGTATCGGTGGCATTACAACAGATGCAAATAGTACGCTCTGCATCTAAATGCAGTGCAGCTTTCCAGCTGCTGTTCCTGACTATGTAGGCAGCATCTTCTGCTGATGTAATTTGTGGATATTTCGTAATTAGAGAGACTAAATGCCATGAAGCTGAAGCAGCTTTTAACTAGTTCAGGCTTTCTTCTGCAGGTACAGCTAGAAATCCCTTTCACTGAAGACCAAAGGCAGTCATTAGAAACAAATACAGGTGGAAAGAGAATGACAGGAGCTCTGGAGGCACTTTCTGGAAGAGCAGAAACACAAAAGGTACAGCAAAATTAATTTCAGTTTAACAGTAAGTTGTGTTAAAATTTTTGAGACAATAATTACGCATTTTTTTGAGAAAGAACTACGCTGAAGTAAAACATTCAATCAGGGCTGATTAGGTATTATAGCGAAGGTAGAATGGAAGAATATTTGCAAGATGCTTGATTTCCTATGGACCAAATTCTGTTATCTAGAGAACTGCCTTCTCTACTTTGCCCTTAGCAAAATCTGTATTTATCAGCATAAAACAAACCACATACTGCACCCACCATTGTCATAAGTTGGTTTATCACCAGCCTAGTACTGAAACCTGGCTGTATGGCAATGTGCTTGTGCTAAATTAATCAGGATCTCTTCTTGATAGAGATTAGAAACATACTGCATAATTTCAATAACAAAGCTCAACACTCCTGTCTGGAAGGTACATAATCGAGCTCCTTCCCTTTCTGATAGTAACGTAGTGAAAGATGACTAGTGTATTTACACATTACTTAGGACTGGAAGAAAAAGATCACATTGTGTGATGGAAAGAAAAGCTGATAATTGACACCTCAAGGAAAAATGCACTAGCAATGTAACTGTATAGAAGCAAAAAAATATAGTTTAAAATAGACTGTAATAAATGCACAGCCCCGATACAAATGCAGCTCCAGAGTTAATGGAAGCACCTGATTTTCAGTCAGTCTTTCTAGGTAAGAAGGGCTCTTTCTGCTAAGAAGGTAGCAGAACGACCAAGTGAGACCACTTGTCTACAAGGCTCAACATCGCTTGCAAGCACTTGATCTACGTTATCTAAAGAGGTTAAGAAATGAAATACCCATACTGTACAGAGATAAAGATCAGAGGTCTCGCTTTTTTTGTACTCCTAGCTTAGTCATCTCAGTTTTCAGGACTGTTTTGTAACAGTTTTTCTTCTGTAAAGGTCCTCTGAAGAAAAGGGATACCATCCAAACACAGGATTCTGTCTAGACCTTATTATCTACTACTGCCTCAAAAGCATATTCCCACACTGAAAAGTTAACTGAAAAGGAATGTTCCATGTCCAGGCCAGAAGCACAACAGTCCAAAAAGGAACACTTTCAGTTTTCCAAATCTTGAAAAATAATCTAGCCAACAATAAATCTATAAAATCCACTTTTGAATGTCTATCCCTCCCACTGCTCTCACTCCATTAGTGTGTGCACAATGTAAATGAAATTCAAACTGAAAACTGCCTTGTTTGTAGATAAGGGATCTGTGCCAAAGTTTCCTATGTCAAAAATTACAAAGCATGGGATGGTGACAGGGATCCAACAACATGATGTCATAGGGTTTGAGCTGCAATGGGAAACCAGTGGCTTCAAATCTGATGGCTTTCTTCATTGCTGTGATGAAGTGTAATGAAAGAGCTGGCCCACAGTTACAGATGCTGTCCTTCTAGGCACACAAGGGGAAGCACAAGAAAGGAACCGGGAAGACAGGAGGATAAAAAGGTTTTATCGAAAAGAAAAGGGATGGGGGAAAGTGATTTTCCCTCTTCTGAACTTCCAAAATCTTGAAACAAAAATGTCTTCCTTCTGCGCTCAGGGCCTGAATAAAAAATAAAAGCAAAATCAAAGGGAAAAAAACCCACAAAAACCCTTAAGTCTTCTTGAGAAGATGTCAATGACTTCAGCAGATCCAGGATTTTATTCTAAAGGGAGCATATTCTCCTCCCCACCCCATATGCACACTGAAGATGAAGGCAGGCATTGGAAGGTTAGGGAAGACATGCTGTATTAATGAGCGAAGGCAAACAAAATTAAAAGGAGCAGTCTTCATTAAAGAGAACAATAGAAAGAGCAGAGGCCTTGAATATTTTTATCCCATTTATTTACTGTAGTGAGCTCAATGTGCAATTTTAAGCTTCTTGGGTTGAAAAAAACACAAACAAAAACAAACCAAAAAACCCAAACACACACACAAAACTCCAAAAACCCAAAGACAGATTTTCTCCTCACTTTGCACACACTACAGCATAACCACCTACTTTCGTAACTCACAACAATGGTGGTCAGCAGGTAGTCTCACCTAAGCATCACTGCAAGAAGCATGAGTGCTATCGCAGAAACAAATGCAGCAAAATGCAAGCCACTAGAACAAGTAATTATAAATTAGACAAGCCTGTCTAATTTGGGGAACATTACTCAACGAGGAGTGATAAACAGACAGAAGCTGGTAATTTGGCATCATCTTTTCTCACAGCATGGAACTAGTTGTCATGACAACCCTGTCATCCTCCTTGCTGAACTGCTGAACCAGCCGCATGCGTTTGGGAGAGGAAGATTCTCAAACACATTCCAGGAAAACATGCAGAAACGTGGGACTCACAGGCATACATGTAACTAGACACAATCTGAGCCAAAATTAATTGCCATTTTGATTGACTGTAACATAAACCATAATCAGAAAAGACTGATTTCTTAAAAATCCTAAGGAAGCTTGGGATGAATCACCTGTACTATTTCTTTTCATTTGAAATTATCTTCATCCTGCTGTATAAATAATGAGTTACTACAGGCATACAAGGTGTTCAAGCAGAGATGACAAATCTTAAGGAAGAGAGAGGAAATCAGATTTGTAAACATTCAGGGAAAAGCCACTAAACCCACTTGTTTTGCTGTCCTGGCTTCTTCTCCCTTTCAACCACCAAACACTAAGCTGTTGACATAAGGACCTAAGTACTAGCACAGTAACGAATGAAAACCAAGGGCAAGTGACTTCAGAAGAGAAGTTCAGAAGAACTGTTGATGACAGGCTTGGATGAGTACTCAGGATGGTACAACCTGCCTGCTTAAGTGGGACAATTTCAGGGCTCTGTGAAGCATCTGCTCAGGGGCAATACAGCATGAGGTCCAGAGATGAAGCTGTGAAAATGAGCACTGCAGCCTGTATTTACAGGAGTTGATACTAATAGCAGCAGCAGTAGGGAAAAGTACTGCTGGAAGACTGTGAGGAAAAGTCCACGTGTTCCTTCCTGGAAAAAATGCCAAAAATCAGTTAAGAACAAGAGGGCTAGTCTGTTCACCAACCAAAAAGATCCAGCCATGAAACAACAGGAGTCTGGCAAAGGAAGGAAGGAACACTTGGACAGCAATTCAGGTCGCTTCCAAATTGCTGTCTCAAGGGGGGGTGTCATGGCAGAAGCTGTGGACCAGGAAGAAGCCAGGCCCTGGGGAAGACTTGTTTCACCTGGAGGAGGGAGGATGCTTACCCAGGTGGAGCAGCAGTGGCAACACGAAATAGCAGACAGAGGAAGGACCACCCCAGCTGAAACAAAGGCTGATGAATCACTACCTGAAAGCACTGTAGTGGAAGCACATCCTATAGCTCTTGCACAAACTTCTACCATGTGACCAGATCCTTCATCTCTTCATTAGGAGGCTGATGAACATTAGGAGAGTTGGGCAACTAATGGGCTGTGCTGGGTCTGGTTGGGATGAAGTTACATTTTCTTCATAGCAGCCTGCAAGGTGCTGTGTTTTACATTTGTGACCAAAACAAGCGTTGAAAACACATCAGTGGTTTTGCTATTGCTGAGCAGTGTTTGCAGAGGGCCATGACCACCTCTGTTTCTCACTCTGCCTCCAGCCTGACTAGCTAGGTGTTGGTTTGCTGGTGGGAGGTCGTCAGTGATTGTGCCTGCACCACTTGTTGGTTGTTTTTTCCCTTCACTTATTGAGCCATCTTTATCATGAATCATGAGTTTTGCCCTTCTGATTCTCTTCCCCATCCCATAGTTGGGGGAGTGAGTCACCACAGAGGCATTCAAAGCATACTGGCCAAGCCCAAGATCCAGGGGAGGTACAGGCAGGTACCCTCTGGGGTGGAACGAAAAGCAGTTCCAAACAGGTGAGAGTAGTGTACAAATTAATACCCTTTTCACCAGCTTTGTGCTATGTGAACAAAATGCACTGTTACCTCAGAAGATTTCTACCAACTGATTTCCACAGAAGCCACAGTAACTTGCTACCATTCTAGCAAGTGGGTTACTCCTGCTTATAAATACACTTCGCATATGACCAGTATTAGTGGGTTTCTTGCTTATTCGAAATTCTCTACTTTTTCCACTAGGTGGCAAAAGCTTTTACTTAATAATAGTCCAACACACAGCACAGCGTACCTCTAACTTGGTCTAAATCCACTGAGACCACGCATTGTGGGACTGCATCCCAAAGGACCTCCTCACCATGGCAGACTCTGAGCAACAAATAATTCATCCAGAGCAGTATCTTCTTTCTTATTAGCAAATCACTAAAAATGGTCTTGTGAGTTAGCTTTCAGGGCTGAAACAGTCCAGCAGAAATCTGCATCTGTTCTTCTGATTGTTTTTTTTGGCATGGTATCCTTTCTTCCCATATCCTTCCCCACAGACAGCAGGATTGCACTGTATGATCTTGTGTTCTGGGTTCATACTCAACTACTTTGTATTGTTTCAGAAGCGGGGGTTTGTCTGGTCTAAAGAAGAAAAATTAAACGGTCACCTCAGCCAAGGGACTGCTGGACTCACACAGCAATGCCTGCATTTGCGCTGTCGTGCCAGCAGCCACACTGGCACAGCACACCCAGGAAAAGCAACGTGCACATGCACGAGTCCAGCCTTCCTTACACCCATAAAATTTATCTGTCTCAGCAACAGCAGCTAAACATTTGGCAGAAAAACAAGAAAAATCACTTCTGTAGCAGCTGTGAATTTATGTATTTCTCTACTAAAATAGCAAGCCTGATTCTCCTGCCTCCACAAAGTGAATCGATACGTTAGTGTCAAACTAGCCACAGAAGAGACCATTAACAATTTCATTTCGGTCAACAAACAAATATTATCTGGAATAATCACACAAAACAGGAAGATTCAATCTATAAATACTGACACAAAAAGCAGTTAAAACACAGATGTCCCTCTGACTTCAAGATGCCTGCAGAGCAAGCGGAGACGCAATGCCAATGTATAGCATACAGCAGCACAGTCACCTTTACAGCCTTAACCCTCCACACCGGAACTGCTGCACCATAATGCTGTATTTACAAGTAAAACTCTGTTTTACAAGTATCAAACATTATGGAGTTCAGTATCTCCCAGCCTGTAACTCTGTTTTGCTGGGACTGGCTGTAGACACAAGTGAGTCCCATCTCCCTTAGACTTTCAGCTAGTAGTTGGTGCTACTTGATACATGTTACAAAAAACAGACTGGCATATCCTATTCCCTTACTTAACTACCATACACTTGCCATCAAGTCCTGGAACTAAAGAACGTCAACAAACTTGGGAGTCCACACTTTTTATCAAATTTGTTTCAACTGAGAAATAGAAAGCCTCAAAAATCTAAATTTGGTGATGTTAGTGAATGTCTCTAATCTGAATGACATAAGGAGTAAGACATAGCATGGAAGAAGGAATCTGAGTAGCATTCACTATTTTCTTCTCCCTTTAGAATAGAAACTGCGGAACAAAAGATATTTGCGCAAAAAGTCAGATACTAGGCAGATGATAATTTTCTTTATGTAAAAATATGACGGAGCCAACTGACTTCAAGAGAGAACAATGTAGTGAAAGGAAGGGCTGTACTTCTCTGGAGAACATACTGCATAAATGTACTGATGTCGTCTGAAATGTTACAGAAATGCTCATTAGTGGGTTTTGTGCATATGATTGGCTAATTAGAAGCCAGTGACGTTGGCCAGTGGCACTGTCATACAATTCAAATGGTGGCTTGACTAAAGCTGCTTTTCTTTGACAGCTTCATTTACAGCACGGTGCAAATGCATTAGAAAAACCTTTTTTTGAATTTGATGATTCAATGAAAACAGAACATAAAATTGAATTACAACAGAGTTACTCTCTGAAATTAAATGTTGTGCTTCAAGAAAAAGCAAAATCTGCAAGAACAGCCATTTCCCATCTCAGATGCAAGCCCTGCTCATCGCTCAGTCCATGTGGATGCACAGCTCCACACACAGCGCAGCAGATGCTCTAGGGCACCATTAAAATGACTTTATCTTCACATTAACCTTGTGAGGCTGGAGAGCGCAAGCCCCATTTTAAACAAAGTTGGACAGAAGCAGGAGGTGATGTCCGAGATACATTAAATAACTTGCCCAGAGTCATGCCCACACTCTGCATGCTCCCCAGGATCTGTGCAGGCTCCCTGCACCCAAACAGCAACTACAGTATCAAGCCACTGTCCTCCAGTGTGTCCACATGCCAGAGTCCCCTTCTGTCCCATGCGAAGGGCTGCTCTACCTGATATGGCAAAAAATTCCCACCCCCTCCTATCCAATTTATTCAGTGTAGTACCATCAGTAAAAGAACGTTACTTTTAACAATCTATAGAATGGATTAGTTTGCCACTTCAAAGCTATAGTCAAATGTGTATTAGAGAACAAACTGAAGGCTCCCTTTTTCTTTCAGCACAGAAGCTGAAGACCTAGTATTCCCCCCCCCTTCAAATTCATTTCATGCTGCTACAATACTGAAGGGAAGGTAGAAATTGTTACAATGGCAAAAATCCACTCTTTTATCATTAGAAGCTTATAAGCATGAAATATTGCACAAGCACGGGAAGCAATGTGTTGGCCCTCACGGCCCACAGCTTACTTGCAAAGAAAGGTGTTAAGGGAGAAGCTCGGGCACATCAGGCAGCTAAAGGCTGTGCTGAGGTCTTGTAAGATATGAACTGAGCTCTACTTCCCAGTCTTCAAGCTTTGAGACTATTTAAAAACAACAACAAAATAGCAACAACGCAACAACAAACTTTAACCTTTTCAAAAGTAATCTTGCTTCAGTTGAACTAAGTCTTCTCCCACACAATGTGTAGAGCCATATATGGAACATAACATACAGCATCTACAAGGGGAAGGCTTTATGAATAGCAGCTTCTGACAGCAGATGTAAGCATCAGGGGAGCTGGTTGTATTTCACATCCCGTAGGAGAGAGAAGCATGCTGATATAGCACAATTTATTTAACTATTTCACACCACGACACTGGTATCGACTTTCTTTCATTCTATGAGTCTTTATTCACACCATTCTGACATCTTTGGGTATTAGGGAAACTCAGAGATGCTAATAGTCTTTGAAAGCATACATCTAGCATTAGAAATACCATTATTTTCATTCTCATAGCTACTTCATGGCACTGCAGCACTAAAATTTTGCATTTTTTGGATTTATACACATAATTGATGCTAAATTCAGAAATCTATGTTTAAAGGGTGTCCTGTTTTCAGCCCAGATAGAGTTAATTTTCTTAGTAGCTGATGCAGTGCTGTGTTTTGGATTTAGTATGAGCATAATGTTGATAACACACTGATGCTTTTAGTTGTTGCTAAGTAGTGTTTACACTAAGTCAAGGACTTCTCATTTTCTTAGGCCCTGACAGTGAGAGGACTGGAGGGGCACAAGGAATTGGAGGGGACACGGCCACTACAGCTGACCTGAACTAGGCAAAAGGATATTCCATAGCATAGAATATCATGCTGAGTATATAAAGCTGGGGGAAGAAGAAGGAAGGGAGAACATTCAGAGTGCTGGTGTTTGTCTTACCAAGTAACTGTTACGCGTGCTGGAGCCCTGCTCTTCTGCTTGCCTGCCGATGAGAAGTGGTGCTTCGTTGCTGGCTGGGGTTAAACCACAACAAGGGGATAGAAACGGTATCTTGGACATAACCACCAACAAGAATCAGAAGAAAATTCAGAAAAATAATTGTGGAACTGATCATTCTGGTAAGTCTAATTTAGCAAACAGTAGCCAGAAACAAACCTAACACACAACTGCAGTCCTATGCCGGACAAGCATTTGACAAAGAAAAAGGGAGGGATTAATTTTACAGTTCTGCAGAACCACAACAGAATTTCACTTGCAATTAGCATCACCTTCAATTCACAGTATATTAGCAAAATAGCTACTAGCTTCAAAAACTTGAGGACAAACTCTTGTTAAAGCTGCATATGCCCAGTTTATAACAACTTCAAAAGTCTCCTTTATTGTGAAGCCCGAGATAGAATCTCCCTCAAAACACACACTTGCTTGGTAAGAATGTGAGCATGCCAAAGCACAGTAAAACAATACACAAAAGTTCTCCAGTATGTGATGTACCACAAGCCATTGAGATCTATGAGCACTATGGAAAAGACACAGCTGATTGTCATCATGATTTGTCACAACAGTAAAACAAGATATGCACAAGCAACAGCATGATCCTTCCCCCAGCTGAAAATATTATCTAATCTTTGGTGAAAATGTTACAATTTGTGGACATGCCAAAGGGCTGCTGGTGATCTTGGGAAGCAGGAAAAATCACAGTTACATACAATTGAGATTTCCCACCCTTGACTTAATTTACCTTTGTTGCTGTGCAAAAATAAAATACTGCGAATAGGTCCTACAGGATTAGAATACATGTGGTTTCAAGAGCTGTTTTTCTAATGCACAGCCTTCACTTTTCAGTTTCCTTTACCACACAGATGTCTGTCTCCTGGTTTTCACCAATTTCTTTAAGTTCCTTTACTGTTACTCTTCTGATGTGCAACAAAATCTTCATATATAATGGCAGGCAATTAATTAACTTTTGCCACCCTGGAAGGATCAAGGTCACTGAATTCTTTGAAAATCACAGTTTGGTACTCACTGGCAATTGAAAAAATTGTATGTTAGGAACTAAGATCAAGACAAAAATCCTTATGCCTACTGTTCCAATGTAGAGTTGAACTATTGCAAGACTAGTCCATGCACTTCCACGTACCCCATTATAAAAATGGACATAGCAGAACCAGAAAAGATAAAGACAGATAAAAATGCTTCTGCAGGCAGAGACACTAAGTGCAGTAGGACTCGAGTTTGGAAAAGGAATGACAGGGAAGAGGGAAGAATGTCACAGAAATCTGTAAAATCATGAATGGTGAGAAGGCAGCAAGAATGGAAAGGAAATGATTCACTGTTATTTACTGCTTCCTACAACAGAAAAGCAACGGGCATCTAATGAAATTATTGGAGACCAATTTTATAACAAAGGGAAATACTTTTTCAGGCAACACATAATTAAATTATGGAGCTCATGGTCACAGGATGTTGTGGATGCCAGAAATAAAAATGAGACCAAAAAATGATTAAACAGATTCATGTTAAAAATGTCTATTGAACAATTAAAGAAGATATCATGAATGACATACCAAGTCTGAAAGCTCTAAAACCACCAACTGCTGAAAGTGAAAAAGATATAAAGGGGGGAGGACCACTTTATGCTAGTTTTTGTTTTTATTTTTATTGCTTTTGTTTTTATTGCTCCCATAAGTTTCTGCTACTGATGTACTATCTGGTGATGTACAAAATGGAACTGTAACCTCTGTAACTCTTGCAAAAGTGAGCTCTAGCTTCCAGTCAGTATATTAGTTTGCATAGGAAATAGCGAAATTAACAACATTATTGAAACACACTGATAAAAGTAACCACAACAATTATACTGGGTCAGATTAAAATGCCACATCCAATACGAGAAACCCTCAAAACAATATACCCAAGCTTCCTCTACAAGGTACATATATATATACCCAGAAGGAAAATCCACAATAAATTTGTTCTCATAAGTACAAAGGAACACAGTTTCCTACCCTGAGATACACAATAAACTCATGTGACAACAGCAGTTCAGGAGTTTTGGGACTGAATGTTACCAACCTTATACATTTGTCAACTTCAATTTTATATTAATGTGTCTAAAAGGAAGATGTTACTACTTTTATACTAAATTGTACAGAGCCATCTAATAGATAAAAAATTCTTTATAGGTAAATACATGTCAGGTTTAAGTATCTTTACAAATTTGAACTACCATGAAGAGCAGTAACTAAAAGCAGATCTTACCCAGTGATCACTGCAAAGCCAGCTGCTCTTGAGAGGTAATTAACACCGCTTAAACAACAGGCTTTTACATATTACAATTATTACAGTTCAAAAGAGCTCACATGTCAGTAATGTTTACAGTCTTGCTTCCCTTATATTACTTGCATTCCAGAAAAATTCAGAGATAGACAGAAGAAATGACAGCCACACACTGGATGCAAGATGCTAGTTAGAACTTCATTGTTTCTATACTCAAATTCTCAGTGAATCCTGCACCTTCGGAAAACAGAATTAGCCCAGATAAAAGACTGTGGCCAGCACAACACACAATTCTGTCATAGCATCTGTGAACTGATAAACCAAAAAACAAATAACTAAGTCAAAATAAATCTGGTGGTCTTTACACTGACCCTTCTGCAGTAACATTACCAAAAGGAGAAAACAGAGAGTTTTCCCTATTCTAAGCTTTGACCACTGCCTTACCCATCAGCAAGTCATAAAATAAAAAAGCATGTCCTGCCAAAAGACCTTTAGTGTACTACCAAGCGAGGTAGTATATTTGTTCATTATGGCAGAATTCAAGCTGCAAGGCTCATTCCTTTCAAGAAGTTTACTTTTAAAACACTAAGGAAATGAAACAGTATTCTTGTGAACTTAGACTTGTTTTCAGCATTTTCGACAGAAAATTTCTGCACTTCTGTATTGTGCCTTGTGATATCTGGTATTTTTTAAACCCCCAACTCCTGGAACCATGAGAAAATTGCAGCTTGTCCATTACAAGAAAACCCAACAGCCAGAAAACTACCAACTAAAACACCTCTCACTACAACCCACAGAATCTCTCATGTCTCCCCCTCCAAAAAAAAGCTGAAAAAATAAAATTAGAATGAAAGCCTAACACTAAAAGATAAACAATGGCCTAAAAATGATTCTTGTTTTGGAAGACATTCTTTTCAGACTCCCTTTTGGAGACAATGTTTATTTGTTTCAGGAAAAAATTATAAATTTGTTTCCATTTATTTTTTAATTGGTTTCTTGGTGTAAATTGAAGAATTTATTCTTATTCATCAGTACTATAGCCTTTATAAATGCACAATATCTATACGCATTCTTGTGTAATTAAAGAGAGAATGTAAATTAAATGTGTTAATAATGAAAGAGCAACATCTGAAAACTCCGTCCCCTCCCTTCTGAAGAGCCTTTTTGCTTCCAGTGCTCAGTCTGTCCACTTGCCTTGTCTGCAGATGGGGTAGTTTAGCAGAGGAAAACAAAAGAGATCTTATGTGCAAATGATATATTTGCACATAATATATATAGATAGATATATTCCCTCACCTACAGTAAAGCTTCTGTTGTATACTTGGATACATAAAAAGAAAGGGTAAAAATATACAACCAATAATCACTACTACTAGAGTATTTCAAGTGTGGTCTGCAGGGAGGACAACTTTTTAAGTGGTGGATTTTGCCTGTCTGGCTGCCTTTTTTTTGGTTTCTTTTTTCTTAATACTGTCAAATATTTTATTTAGTTATAATATCAGTTATTGCACTGATGTTAGCAAAATCTGGAAGTACTGAACCTGAAACAGTAGTTAAACACATAGATAGCGTCTCTGCCTACTTCTGGCAGAGACACCTGAAAGATAACCCATCCCTCTGCATCATTCCTGGAAAATTACAACTCTTCCTAAGTCACTGCTGAATTGATTTTTACATTGGGATAGTTGAAGCTTGTCCCAGATGAACAACAGTGTCTTCTCTAGTTAAGAGATACCTGACCACCCAAAAAAGACAAGTTTCCTCTGGGAAGTGTTAAGCAGTTTGGACCACGCACCACTGTTTTCTGGACCAGCTCCTTGAAACTAAAACCAAAGTGGATGTGGACAGAAGCCACTGGGATGAAAAAAGAATAGGACAATTTCCATGTCACCCTACTCCCAAAGCAGCCTCTTTTAAGAAACTGCATTTTCCCTTGAAGTTAATTGTAGGATTAGACAAGTCTTAGGAAAAAATAGCTTCCCATAAAGAAGTATGCTTGGTATATTTGAAGTGCAGAAATCTGGAGTATAGTTATGGAAGTATAAATTCAACTATGACATGAAATCAAGAGAAATACAGAAAAATAATCTTTTGTTAATGATCACACATTCATTTTGATAGTTGCATAACGGCCTTATTTCCTATACATATCCTGAATACGCATGGGGAATATAATTTCACAAAGCTCAAGATAGCCATTTTAGTGGGAAAAAACAACCCTGTATGGAAAATCAAAAAAACTTCCTATTCTGCATCAGAGGAAGGTTAGCCCTGAAATCTCTGTTTTTCTGATGTCTTCTTCCCACTTTTCAGATCTCTTTGTTTAAAAAGTGTTGGTTATGTTTCAGCACAATCAACCATTGCAAATTAATTCATCAGGAGACTACAAAGTTCCTCAGTCGATCTACTGACAGGCTCCAGTGGCAAAAAAGGGTGACTCATTATTCTGGTTTAGCTAAGCACAAAAGAAAATAAGGTAACCTGAATTTAACACCAAATGTTATCTTGAAAGTCTGCTACAGCTACAGAGTGTGACAAAAGATGCTGGCTTCCCTACAAAAAAAACCCAAAACAACACCTGAACTGAATTTAAAACAATTTTACAAAAGACAAACCAGATCACTGTTTCTTATTACTGGATGGTTTTTGTAAGGAGAAAATACAGTTATGCTATTTAATTACAATTCCACAAATGAAGACATAAAAGTTGTGTAAAGGTTTTGTGTGAACCAGCTTTCCAATAAAAGATTGTTCTTCTGATCTGTCCAAATTGACTGATTTAGGGCTAGCAAAATGAACAAAAAAAAATGTCCAAGATATTAGTCAACATTCTTTGACAAATCCCAGTCAAATACTGGCTATAAACCACCTCATTTTTTTAACCCCCAAAATCTCACTCAGTATATCAAAAGTTGCTTTACCTTGAACTTTAGCAAATGACTAGGAGTACTGCTCATATGTTATTTAGACAGAATTTCTTCTTCCCTTTACTGCAAGGAAAGGAAGGAATTGTGACATGTGAAGGAGAAGCTAGAAGTCTGGTTCATAATGTATTTTAAACCTATGTAAAAATCTTTGAGCTCTGTGGATCACAAGTCTAAAACATCACTTCTCAATTCACTACTGAAATGATGAGCATTCAGAAAGATACCGAAAGGTACTAACTGCACACCATGCACTCTGTAACTTGTCAGATACCAGGTGATCTTCCACTGAGCAGAATTTTCATTAACCGATAAAATAATTGTATTAGTATCCAGAGCCAAGTGACATTGTCAACCAGAGCTACAAAAAAGCAAAATAGAAGTGTTACTTACAGTTACTAGATGCTCCCATGTAGTTCAACATGTACTGATCTGCTACCAGCATCCTTCAAGTTAGCTATATACATGTCCCAAGAGCTTCATATTCTCCTTCTGTGTAGCATCTCCAACTCAAATACGGGAAAATACACTGCTATGTTTAAACAGACACTTACTTAATTAGTCTAACAAGGAACGGTGCTTTGGGTGGGAGAAAAGAAAACCCACCCCCATTCAACTGCCGGTAGATGTAACAGAGGAAACACCACATGTTGACCATATAAATGACTGCGTTTTCTAATAAGCCAGGAAAAAATGAGAGAGATGGCTATACAGGAATTACAGCAGAGTGTGCATACAGTGCATTCTCTACTGAATTGATTCCAGCTTGCAAGACATTGATGTATTTTCAGACTGACTCTGCTCAGGAGACAAGGTTTTGAAACAGTACTTTCAGCCCACAAGCCTTTAGATATCAATCACATCAAGATTTAATCAGCTCAACTTTGGACCAGAACAGCCCCTCACCCCACAAATCAACCCTGGAAATATATTTATGCTGGGTTTTTTTCTCCTTAGCTGCCTGTATAAACATGAAAAGAAAAAGCTTAGAAAAATGTATGGCAAAGATCCACTCTTTGAAGACAAAATTCTTCTTAAGGCTGCTAACCTCCGACTCCCTGAAGGTGCATTGCAGGAATGGTAGAAATTGATTTAGTGAAAGGTTTCTATTAGTGAGAGCGCTGTTCTCATCACAAAGTCCCTCCCCTTGCTATAATCAATAATTTAAGCAAAGCCAAGAATCATGTCAGCCAAAATGACCAGAGTTAACTTGACTGTCTCTTTCTTGCAGAATAGAAGTAAAATTAAATTAAAGTCTGAACGGGAATCTATTCTAATTTAAAAAATTAATTTGGCCAACCTGAGTTGTGCATTTTGACTTTCATTTTGAGAAGGGGAAGAGGGATGGGCTTCTTTCTTCCGTACTGAAAACTTCTCAGGTTCAGGAAAAATCAGTGGAAAAATCCACTGCTAAAAAGTAAAAGAAGCCATAACCTCAGATGTAGAGTATTTTATCAGTTACCTGCAAACAAGAAATGTGCTCTACAGAGTTACAACTCTTACTTTAGTAGCATGACAGTGCTACTATACCTATCTCTCAGTGCACTGCAACTATCTCTGAGTTAATAACTGTAGAAGCGTTTAATACCTAAATCTAGCCCTGCAGAATCTCAATTCAAAAGCAATTAAAAGCAAAATAATAGGAAAAATAAATTTAGTTAAAATTAAATTATGTCACTGTTTAGGAAATAAATAGTTTCATTAAGAAACAGTGTCATGAATAGTTCTGAGACTGACAACTTCAAGGCTTTTGCTTGAAAAAATCATACTAGGTAATAAATTAGTCCAGTGTAACAAATGATGTACATATAAAATGATCAACATAACAAACAGTGGTTAAAAGCAATCCCTGTAACACACCACCATATAAAAATGGATAAAAATGCCCCAGAGACACTATGAACAGGGCACAAACATACATGCTTCAGATTTGGGGCTGTCCTCCTCCTTGCCCCCCAAGGATTTCTCATCACTGAAGTATCATGGATAAATCTACTGTGCAAACCAAAGGACAGGCGCTGCTAGGCTTTAGAAATCCAGATCTCAGACACTACAAGAAACCTACTTAATGTCATTA